>NC_034179.2:6262117-6307117 GCF_002021735.2 Oncorhynchus kisutch | reverse complement strand
TTTAGTTTAGTATCCAGTTATAACACATGACTTTAGGTTAGTATCCAGTTATAACACATGACTTTAGTTTAGTATCCAGTTATAACACATGACTTTAGGTTAGTATCCAGTTATAACACATGACTTTAGTTTAGTATCCAGTTATAACACATGACTTTAGTTTAGTATCCAGTTATAACACATGACTTTAAGTTAGTATCCAGTTATAACACATGACTTTAGTTTAGTATCCAGTTATAACACATGACTTTAGGTTAGTATCCAGTTATAACACATGACTTTAGTTTAGTATCCAGTTATAACACATGACTTTAGTTTAGTATCCAGTTATAACACATGACTTTAGTTTAGTATCCAGTTATAACACATGACTTTAGTTTAGTATCCAGTTATAACACATGACTTTAGTTTAGTATCCAGTTATAACACATGACTTTAGTTTAGTATCCAGTTATAACACATGACTTTAGTTTAGTATCCAGTTATAACACATGACTTTAGTTTAGTATCCAGTTATAACACATGACTTTAGGTTAGTATCCAGTTATAACACATGACTTTAGTTTAGTATCCAGTTATAACACATGACTTTAGTTTAGTATCCAGTTATAACACATGACTTTAAGTTAGTATCCAGTTATAACACATGACTTTAGTTTAGTATCCAGTTATAACACATGACTTTAGGTTAGTATCCAGTTATAACACATGACTTTAGTTTAGTATCCAGTTATAACACATGACTTTAGTTTAGTATCCAGTTATAACACATGACTTTAGTTTAGTATCCAGTTATAACACATGACTTTAGTTTAGTATCCAGTTATAACACATGACTTTAGTTAGTATCCAGTTATAACACATGACTTTAGTTTAGTATCCAGTTATAACACATGACTTTAGTTTAGTATCCAGTTATAACACATGACTTTAGTTTAGTATCCAGTTATAACACATGACTTTAAGTTAGTATCCAGTTATAACACATGACTTTAGTTTAGTATCCAGTTATAACACATGACTTTAGGTTAGTATCCAGTTATAACACATGACTTTAGGTTAGTATCCAGTTATAACACATGACTTTAGTTTAGTATCCAGTTATAACACATGACTTTAGTTTAGTATCCAGTTATAACACATGACTTTAGTTTAGTATCCAGTTATAACACATGACTTTAGTTTAGTATCCAGTTATAACACATGACTTTAGGTTAGTATCCAGTTATAACACATGACTTTAGGTTAGTATCCAGTTATAACACATGACTTTAGTTTAGTATCCAGTTATAACACATGACTTTAGTTTAGTATCCAGTTATAACACATGACTTTAGGTTAGTATCCAGTTATAACACATGACTTTAGTTTAGTATCCAGTTATAACACATGACTTTAGGTTAGTATCCAGTTATAACACATGACTTTAGGTTAGTATCCAGTTATAACACATGACTTTAGTTTAGTATCCAGTTATAACACATGACTTTAGTTTAGTATCCAGTTATAACACATGACTTTAGTTTAGTATCCAGTTATAACACATGACTTTAGGTTAGTATCCAGTTATAACACATGACTTTAGGTTAGTATCCAGTTATAACACATGACTTTAGTTTAGTATCCAGTTATAACACATGACTTTAGTTTAGTATCCAGTTATAACACATGACTTTAGGTTAGTATCCAGTTATAACACATGACTTTAGTTTAGTATCCAGTTATAACACATGACTTTAGGTTAGTATCCAGTTATAACACATGACTTTAGGTTAGTATCCAGTTATAACACATGACTTTAGTTTAGTATCCAGTTATAACACATGACTTTAGTTTAGTATCCAGTTATAACACATGACTTTAGTTTAGTATCCAGTTATAACACATTACTTTAGTTTAGTATCCAGTTATAACACATGACTTTAGGCTTCAGGAGACAACAGACAATGGTTCTGCAGGTAGTGGAGAACAACACAACAGACAACAGACAACGGTTCTGCAGGTAGTGGAGAACAACACAACAGACAACAGACAATGGTTCTGCAGGTAGTGGAGAACAACACAACAGACAACAGACAACGGTTCTGCAGGTAGTGGAGAACAACACAACAGACAACAGACAACGGTTCTGCAGGTCGTGGAGAACAACACAACAGACAACAGACAACGGTTCTGTAGGTAGTGGAGAACAACACAACAGACAACAGACAACGGTTCTGCAGGTAGTGGAGAACAACACAACAGACAACAGACAACGGTTCTGCAGGTAGTGGAGAACAACACAACAGACAACAGACAACGGTTCTGCAGGTAGTGGAGAACAACACAACAGACAACAGACAACGGTTCTGCAGGTAGTGGAGAACAACACAACAGACAACAGACAACGGTTCTGCAGGTCGTGGAGAACAACACAACAGACAACAGACAACGGTTCTGTAGGTAGTGGAGAACAACACAACAGACAACAGACAACGGTTCTGCAGGTAGTGGAGAACAACACAACAGACAACAGACAATGGTTCTGCAGGTAGTGGAGAACAACACAACAGACAACAGACAACGGTTCTGCAGGTAGTGGAGAACAACACAACAGACAACAGACAACGATTCTGCAGGTCGTGGAGAACAACACAACAGACAACAGACAACGGTTTTGTAGGTAGTGGAGAACAACACAACAGACAACAGACAACGGTTCTGCAGGTAGTGGAGAACAACACAACAGACAACAGACAACGGTTCTGCAGGTAGTGGAGAACAACACAACAGACAACAGACAACGGTTCTGCAGGTAGTGGAGAACAACACAACAGACAACACAGACAACGGTTCTGCAGGTAGTGGAGAACAACACAACAGACAACAGACAACGGTTCTGCAGGTAGTGGAGAACAACACAACAGACAACACAGACAACGGTTCTGTAGGTAGTGGAGAACAACACAACAGACAACAGACAACGGTTCTGCAGGTAGTGGAGAACAACACAACAGACAACGGTTCTGCAGGTAGTGGAGAACAACACAACAGACAACACAGACAATGTTTCTGCAGGTAGTGGAGAACAACACAACAGACAACACAGACAACGGTTCTGCAGGTAGTGGAGAACAACACAACAGACAACAGACAACGGTTCTGCAGGTAGTGGAGAACAACACAACAGACAACAGACAACGGTTCTGTAGGTAGTGGAGAACAACACAACAGACAACACAGACAACGGTTCTGCAGGTAGTGGAGAACAACACAACAGACAACAGACAACGGTTCTGCAGGTAGTGGAGAACAACACAACAGACAACAGACAACGGTTCTGCAGGTAGTGGAGAACAACACAACAGACAACAGACAACGGTTCTGCAGGTAGTGGAGAACAACACAACAGACAACAGACAACGGTTCTGTAGGTAGTGGAGAACAACACAACAGACAACACAGACAACGGTTCTGCAGGTAGTGGAGAACAACACAACAGACAACACAGACAACGGTTCTGTAGGTAGTGGAGAACAACACAACAGACAACAGACAACGGTTCTGTAGGTAGTGGAGAACAACACAACAGACAACAGACAACGGTTCTGCAGGTAGTGGAGAACAACACAACAGACAACACAGACAACGGTTCTGTAGGCAGTGGAGAACAACACAACAGACAACACAGACAACGGTTCTGCAGGTAGTGGAGAACAACACAACAGACAACAGACAACGGTTCTGCAGGTAGTGGAGAACAACACAACAGACAACAGACAACGGCTCTGCAGGTAGTGGAGAACAACACAACAGACAACAGACAACGGTTCTGCAGGTAGTGGAGAACAACACAACAGACAACACAGACAACGGTTCTGTAGGTAGTGGAGAACAACACAACAGACAACAGACACCAGTTCTGCAGGTAGTGGAGAACAACACAACAGACAACACAGACAACGGTTCTGCAGGTAGTGGAGAACAACACAACAGACAACACAGACAACGGTTCTGTAGGCAGTGGAGAACAACACAACAGACAACACAGACAACGGTTCTGCAGGTAGTGGAGAACAACACAACAGACAACAGACAACGGTTCTGCAGGTAGTGGAGAACAACACAACAGACAACACAGACAACGGTTCTGTAGGTAGTGGAGAACAACACAACAGACAACAGACACCAGTTCTGTAGGTAGTGGAGAACAACACAACAGACAACAGACAACGGTTCTGCAGGTAGTGGAGAACAACACAACAGACAACAGACAACGGTTCTGCAGGTAGTGGAGAACAACACAACAGACAACGGTTCTGCAGGTAGTGGAGAACAACACAACAGACAACAGACAACGGTTCTGTAGGTAGTGGAGAACAACACAACAGACAACACAGACAACGGTTCTGCAGGTAGTGGAGAACAACACAACAGACAACAGACAACGGTTCTGCAGGTAGTGAAGAACAACACAACAGACAACAGACAACGGTTCTGCAGTTAGTGGAGAACAACACAACAGACAACAGACAACGGTTCTGCAGGTAGTGGAGAACAACACAACAGACAACACAGACAACGGTTCTGCAGGTAGTGGAGAACAACACAACAGACAACAGACAACGGTTCTGCAGGTAGTGGAGAACAACACAACAGACAACACAGACAACGGTTCTGCAGGTAGTGGAGAACAACACAACAGACAACAGACAACGGTTCTGCAGGTAGTGGAGAACAACACAACAGACAACACAGACAACGGTTCTGCAGGTAAGACATATGAGTAGACATTTTAACAGGTGTGCCTTGTTAAAAGTTCATTTGTGGGGTGTTTGTGCCAATCAATTGTGTTGTGACATGGTAGGGGTGGTATACAGAAGATAGCCCTATTTGGTGAAATACCAAGTCCATATCATGGCAAAAACAGCTCAAATAAGCAAAGAGAAATGACAGTCCATCATTACTTTAAGACATGAAGGTCAGTCAACCATGAAGCGCTATGATGAAACTGGCTCTCATGAGGACTGCCACAGGAAAGGAATACCCAGAGTTACCTCTGCTACAAAGGTTAAGTTCATTAGAGTTACCAGCCTCAGATTCACAGAGTTCAAGTAACAGACACATCTCAACATCACCTGTTCAGAGGAGACTGCGTGAATCAGGCCTTCATGGTCGAATTGCTACAAGGAAACGACTGCTAATGGACACCATTAAGAAGAAGAGACTTGCTTTGGCCAAGAAACACAACCATTGGACATTAGAC
This sequence comes from Oncorhynchus kisutch, assembly GCF_002021735.2. Lineage (NCBI taxonomy): Eukaryota > Metazoa > Chordata > Actinopteri > Salmoniformes > Salmonidae > Oncorhynchus > Oncorhynchus kisutch. The sequence goes on along the minus strand of NC_034179.2, from coordinate 6,301,872 downwards.
CAGAGGAAATCTGTCCTTTCGTCTGATGAGTCCAAATGTGAAATTGTTGATCCAACGCTGTGCGTTACAGGGAAGACATCCTCCTCCCTCATGTGGTACCCTTCCTGCAGGCTCATCCTGACATGACCCTCTAGCATGACAATGCCACCAACCATACTGCTCGTTCTCTGCGTGATTTCCTGCAAGACAGGAATGTCAGTGTTCTGCCATGGCCAGCGAAGAGCCCGGATCTCAATCCAATTGAGCACATCTGGGACCTGTTGGATCGGAGGGTGAGGGCTAGGGCCATTCCCCCCAGAAATGTCTGGGAACTTGCAGATGCCTTGGTGGAAGAGTGGGGTAACATCTCACAGCAAGAACCTGCAACTCTGGTGCAGTCCATGAGGAGGAGATGCACTGCAGTACTTAATGCAGCTGGTGGCCACACCAGATACTGACTGTTACTTTGGATTTTGACCCCCTCTTTGTTCAGAGACAGATTATTCCATTTCTGTTAGTCACATGTCTGTGGAACTTGTTCAGTTTATGTCTCAATTGAGGAATCTTGTTATGTTCATACAAATATTTACACATTTTAAGTTTTCGGAAAATAAAAGCAGTTGACAGTGAGAGGACGTTTCTTTTTTTGCTGTGTTTAGGTTGGGTATAATGTGTTTATTTATTTAGCAATCAATCAACCAATCAATCAATCAATCAATCAATCAATCAATCAATCAATCAATCAATCAATCAATCAAATGTATTTATAAAGCCCTTTTTACATCAGCCTATGTCACAATGTCACGACTTCAGAAGGTAACTCCTCTCCCTGTTCGGGCAGCACTCGGCGGTCGTTGTCACCGGTCTACTAGCTGACACCGAAGGTGGCTCCTCTTCCTGTTCGGGCGGCGCTCGGCGTCGCTGGTTTACTAGCCGCCACCGATCCCTTTTTCCTTTTCTGGTTGTTTTGTCTGTGTTCCTTTTCACACCTGGTTTCATTTGCGTTTATTTCTGTGTGTATATAGGGCACCTGTTGCCTGCCTTAGTTCGTTCGGGATTAAGCTTGTGTGTATTTGCGCTCGATTATCTTTGATGTTTATTTTCACTATTACGCACGTGTATGTAAGTGTCGGGAAACTGAGTTTGTTCCTCCGTGCGTTGGCACGAGTTTCTGATTCTTTGAGAGCAGTAGTTTTGGGATTTTTGTCTGTGCCATTATTGTATTGGTGAACTATATATATATATTAAACAAGCTTCTCAAAAATCTCTCCTGCGCCTGACTCCTACACCTCTCACCGAGACGCACCTTATCACACACAATGTGCTGTACAGAAACCCAGCCTAAAACCCCAAACAGCAAGCAATGCAGGTGTAGAAGCACGGTGGCTAGGCTATGTGGGGTGGCCAGTCCTCTTCTGGCTGTGCCAGGTGTAGATTATAACAGTACATGGCCAAGATGTTCAAACGTTCATAGATGACCAGCAGGGTCAATTTGTAATCACAGTAGTTGTCGAGGATGCTGCAGGTCAGCACCTCAGGAGTGAATGTCAGTTGGCTTTTCATAGCCGATCATTCAGAGTTAGAGACAGCAGGTGCGGTAGAGAGAGAGAGAGTTGAAAACAGCAGGTCTGGGACAGGTAGCACGTCCGGTGAATAGGTCAGGGTTCCATAGCCGCAGGCAGAACAGTTGAAACTGGAGCAGCAGCACGGCCAGGTGGACTGGGGACAGCAAGGAGTCATCATGTCAGGTAGTCCTGAGGCATGGTCCTAGTGCTCAGGTCCTCTGAGAGAAAGATAGAGAGGGAGAATTAGAGCATACTTAGATTCACACAGGACACCGGATAAGACAGGAGAAATACTCCAGATATAACAGACTGACCCTAGACCCCCGACACATAAACGACTGCAGCATAAATACTGGAGGCTGAGACAGGAGGGGTCGGGAGACACTGTGGCCCCATCCGACGATACCCCCAGACAAGGCCAAACAGGCCCCACCCACTTTGCCAAAGCACAGCCCCCACACCACTAGAGGGATATCTTCAACCACCAACTTACTACCCTGAGACAAGGCCGTGTATAACCCACAAAGATTTCCTCCACGGCACGAACCTGAGGGGGGGGGGCGCCAACCCGGACAGGAAGATCACGTCTGTGACTCAACCCACTCAAGTGACGCACCCCCACATAAAGGTATGTATGACAGAACCAAATCAGAGAGAGGTAGGAGCCCATGTGTCACGCCCTGACCTTAGTTATCTTTGTTTTCTTGATTGTTTTGGTTAGGACAAGGATGATTTATGTGTTTTGTCTTGTCTAGGGGTTTTGTATGTTTATGGGGGTGTTTTTTTACTAGTCTAGGTGTTATGTATGTCTATGGTTGCCTAGAGTGGTTCTCAATTAGAAGCAGCTGTTTATCGTTGTCTCTGATTGGGAACGATATTCAGGCAGCCATATTCCTTGGGTAATTCATGGGTGATTGTCTATGTATTAGTTGCCTGTGTCTGCATTTTTTCTATATAGCTTCATGTTAGTTTTTGTTGTTTTAGTTCGTTCAGTGTTCTTCCTTCATTAAAGAAGATGTATTCAAATCACTCTGCGCCTCATCACTATAACGAACGTGACTCCATGCAATGCTTTGTAGGTTAGCAGGAAAACCTTGAAATCAGCCCTTGCTTTGACAGGAAGCCAGTGTAGAGAGGCTAGCACTGGAGTAATATGATCAAATCTTTTGGTTCTAGTCAGGATTCTAGTAGTGGTGTTTAGCACCAACTGAAGTTTATTTAGTGCTTTATCCGGGTAGCTGGAAAATAGAGCATTGCAGTAGTCTAATCTAGAAGTGACAAAAGCATGGATACATTTTTCTGCATCATTTTTGGACAGAAAGTTTCTGATTTTTGCAAGGTTACGTAGATGGAAAAAAGCTGTCCTTGAAATGGTCTTGATATGTTCTTCAAAAGAGAGATCAGGGTCCAGAGTAACGCTGAGGTCCTTCACAGTTTTATTTGAGACCACTGTACAACCATTAAGATTAATTGTCACCTTCCCATCCCTGTGTGGTGATAGAGGTAGTCTCTGTGTGGTGTTAGAGGTTGTGTAGTCTCTGTGTGGTGAGTGAGGTTGTCTAGTCTCTGTTTGGTGATAGAGGTAATCTCTGTGTGGTGATAGAGGTAGTCTCTGTGTGGTGATAGAGGTAATCTCTGTGTGGTGATAGAGGTAGTCTCTGTGTGGTGATAGAGGTAGTCTGTGTGGTGATAGAGGTAATCTCTGTGTGGTGATAGAGGTAGTCTCTGTGTGGTGATAGAGGTAGTCTCTGTGTGGTGATAGAGGTAGTCTGTGTGGTGATAGAGGTAGTCTCTGTGTGGTGATAGAGGTAGTCTCTGTGTGGTGATAGAGGTAATCTCTGTGTGGTGATAGAGGTAGTCTCTGTGTGGTGATAGAGGTAGTCTGTGTGGTGATAGAGGTAGTCTCTGTGTGGTGATAGAGGTAGTCTCTGTGTGGTGATAGAGGTAGTCTCTGTGTGGTGTTAGAGGTTGTATAGTCTCTGTGTGGTGAGTGAGGTTGTCTAGTCTCTGTTTGGTGATAGAGGTAATCTCTGTGTGGTGATAGAGGTAGTCTCTGTGTGGTGATAGAGGTAATCTCTGTGTGGTGATAGAGGTAGTCTCTGTGTGGTGATAGAGGTAGTCTCTGTGTGGTGATAGAGGTAGTCTGTGTGGTGATAGAGGTAGTCTCTGTGTGGTGATAGAGGTAGTCTCTGTGTGGTGATAGAGGTAATCTCTGTGTGGTGATAGAGGTAGTCTCTGTGTGGTGATAGAGGTAGTCTGTGTGGTGATAGAGGTAGTCTCTGTGTGGTGATAGAGGTAGTCTCTGTGTGGTGATAGAGGTAGTCTCTGTGTGGTGTTAGAGGTTGTATAGTCTCTGTGTGGTGAGTGAGGTTGTCTAGTCTCTGTTTGGTGATAGAGGTAATCTCTGTGTGGTGATAGAGGTAGTCTCTGTGTGGTGATAGAGGTAATCTCTGTGTGGTGATAGAGGTAGTCTCTGTGTGGTGATAGAGGTAGTCTCTGTGTGGTGATAGAGGTAGTCTGTGTGGTGATAGAGGTAGTCTCTGTGTGGTGATAGAGGTAGTCTCTGTGTGGTGATAGAGGTAATCTCTGTGTGGTGATAGAGGTAGTCTCTGTGTGGTGATAGAGGTAGTCTCTGTGTGGTGATAGAGGTAGTCTCTGTGTGGTGATAGAGGTAGTCTCTGTGTGGTGATAGAGGTAGTCTAGTCTGTGTGGCGATAGAGGTTGTCTCTGTGTGACGATAGAGGTAGTCTAGTCTCTGTGTGGCGATAGAGGTTGTCTCTGTGTGGCGATAGAGGCTGTCTCTGTGTGGCGATAGAGGCTGTCTCTGTGTGGTGATAGAGGTAGTCTCTGTTTGGTTATAGAGGTAATCTCTGTGTGGTGATAGAGGTAGTCTCTGTGTGGTGATAGAGGTAGTCTCTGTGTGGTGATAGAGGTAGTCTCTGTGTGGTGATAGAGTTAGTCTCTGTGTGGTGTTAGAGGTTGTCTAGTCTCTGTGTGGTGAGTGAGGTTGTCTAGTCTCTGTGTGGTGAGAGAGGTAGTCTCTGTGTGATGATAGAGCTAGTCTCTGTATGGTTATAGAGTGAGTCTCTGTGTGGCGATAGAGGTTGTCTAATCTCTGTGTGGCGATAGAGGTAGTCTCTGTGTGGCGATAGAGGTAGTCTAGTCTGTGTGGCGATAGAGGTTGTCTCTGTGTGACGATAGAGGTAGTCTAGTCTCTGTGTGGCGATAGAGGTTGTCTCTGTGTGGCGATAGAGGCTGTCTCTGTGTGGCGATAGAGGCTGTCTCTGTGTGGCGATAGAGGTAGTCTCTGTGTGGTGATGGAGTTAGTCTCTGTGTGGTGATAGAGGTTGTCTCTGTGTGGTGATAGAGGTTGTCTCTGTGTGGTGATAGAGGTAGTCTCTGTGTGGCGATCGTGCCATTCTTCTTTCCCTGTCATTTCCAGTTGCTTATAGAAACCCCTCTAAATCGTCCAGCGATTAAATTTGCGTTGGAAATAAGAATTATGCATTGTGTTATTTGTGTCATATCTGGTTAGCAGCCTGGCTGACTCTCCCAAGACATTTAATCCATCAGGGACAACTGATGCTGTATAAGAACAAATGAACAGCATGTTATTGCTTTGCCTCAGTTCATTGCTTTGCTTCCACAGCGTAACAATAGTAGTAATATTGGTAATACTATTTAATCTAAAAAATTTTATAGTGTGTCGTAGTTCCATTTAACTCTCAATTCAACATATGAATTTGTTTATTTGTGCATTTTAAACAATGGGCAATTATCAATTAGGTTATTGGAATTTATTCCTCTGAATTGAAAAGGAATGTACCCCCACGTTGTCTTGTGGTCTTAGATCCCTGCCTCACATTCCATCTCCCATCAAACACTCTGCTAAGGACCCACCCACTGGGGAACCAGGCGCAGCCAATCAGAGTGAGTTTTGGCTTTATTACAGACAGAAATACTCCTCAAGTGAGATCAGATGTTCGGGTGGCTGGTCTCAGATGATCTCACAGGTGAAGAAGAAGCTGGAATGTGGAGGTTCTGGGTTGGCGTGGTTACACGTGGTCAGCGGTTGTGAGATGTGGAGGTTCTGGGTTGGTGTGGTTACACGTGGTCAGCGGTTGTGAGATGTGGAGGTTCTGGGTTGGCGTGGTTACACGTGGTCTGATGTTGTGAGGCCGGTTGGACGTACTGCCAAATTCTCTAAAACGACATTGGAGGCGGCTTATGGTGGAGAAGTGAACATTGTAATATATTGAATAGAATATAATATAGAATAGAATGGAATATAGAATAGAATATAGAATAGAATGGAATATAGAATAGAATATAGAATAGAGAATACACTATAGAATAAAGTATATAATATAATATATAATAGCATGGAATATATAATAGAATAGAGAATACACTATAGAATAAAGTATAGTATATAATATACACTGCTCAAAAAAATAAAGGGAACACTTAAACAACACAATGTAACTCCAAGTCAATCACACTTCTGTGAAATCAAACTGTCCTCTTAGGAAGCAACACAGATTGACAATAAATGTCACATGCTGTTGTGCAAATGGAATAGACAACAGATGGAAATGATAGGCAATTAGCAATGCACCCCCAATAAAGGAGTGGTTCTGCAGGTGATAACCACAGACCACTTCTCAGTTCCTATGCTTCCTGGCTGATGTTTTGGTCACTTTTGAATACTGGTGGTGCTTTCACTCTAGTGGTAGCATGAGACGGAGTCTACAACCCACACAAGTGGCTCAGGTAGTGCAGCTCATGCAGGATGGCACATCAATGCGAGCTGTGGCAAGAAGGTTTGCTGTGTCTGTCAGCGTAGTGTCCAGAGCGTGGAGGCGCTACCAGGAGACAGGCCAGTACATCAGGAGACATCGAGGAGGCTGTAGGAGGGCAACAACCCAGCAGCAGGACCGCTACCTCCGCCATTGTGCAAGGAGGAGCAGGAGGAGCACTGCCAGAGCCCTGCAAAATTACCTCCAGCAGGCCACAAATGTGCATGTGTCTGCTCAAACGGTCAAACGGTAGAATTGAATATAGAATAGAGTGTACTGTAGAATAGAATATAGAATAGAATATAGAATGGAGTATAGAATATAGAATATAATATAGAATAGAGTATAAAATAGAGTATAGAATAGAGCATACATTAAAATAGAATGGAATTTATAATATAAAATATAGAATGGAATATAGAATTGAGTATAGAATTGAATATAGAATAGAATATGGAATAGAATATAGAACAGAATAGAATATAAAATAGAATATAGAATGGAATATGGAATAGAAAATAATAGAATATGGAATAGAATAGAATATAGAACAGAATAGAATAGAAAATGGAATATAAATTAGAATAGAGTATAGAATATAATTTAGAATATAATGGAATATAAAATAGAATTGAATATAGAATTGAATATAGAATAGAATATCGGCTAGAACAGAATATAGAATACAGGATAGCATTGAATATAGTATAGAATATAATAGAACAGAATAGAATATTGCCAGAATCACCTACAGTCCAGTAAGACCTACTGTATATGCTGTATGTGAGCAACACATAAGGCATGTAGCCTAGTGGTTAGAGTGTAGAGGCGGCAGGTAGCCTAGTGGTTAGAGTGTAGAGGCGGCAGGTAGCCTAGTGGTTAGAGTGTAGAGGCGGCAGGTAGCCTAGTGGTTAGAGTGTAGAGGCGGCATGTAGCCTAGTGGTTAGAGTGTAGAGGCGGCAGGTAGCCTAGTGGTTAGAGTGTAGAGGCGGCAGGTAGCCTAGTGGTTAGAGTGTAGAGGCGGCAGGTAGCCTAGTGGTTAGAGTGTAGAGGCGGCAGGTAGCCTAGTGGTTAGAGTGTAGAGGCGGCAGGTAGCCTAGTGGTTAGAGTGTAGAGGCGGCAGGTAGCCTAGTGGTTAGAGTGTAGAGGTGGCAGGTAGCCTAGTGGGTAGAGTGTAGAGGAGGCAGGTAGCCTAGTGGTTAGAGTGTAGAGGTGGCAGGTAGCCTAGTGGGTAGAGTGTAGAGGAGGCAGGTAGCCTAGTGGTTAGAGTGTAGAGGTGGCAGGTAGCCTAGTGGGTAGAGTGTAGAGGAGGCAGGTAGCCTAGTGGTTAGAGTGTAGAGGAGGCAGGTAGTCTAGTAGAGTGTAGAGGCGGCAGGTAGCCTAGTGGTTAGAGTGTAGAGGAGGCAGGTAGTCTAGTGGTTAGAGTGTAGAGGCGGCAGGTAGCCTAGTGGTTAGAGTGTAGAGGCGGCAGGTAGCCTAGTGGTTAGAGTGTAGAGGTGGCAGGTAGCCTAGTGGTTAGAGTGTAGAGGAGGCAGGTAGCCTAGTGGTTACACATTGGCTCTGTTACCAATCCCTGGGGATCTCCATCCAGCCCTGGCTACCATGCCAACTAGTTATACATTTCAATCACATGTATTTTATAAAGTCATTTTAACATCAGCAATTATCATAAAGGGCTTATACAGATAACCAGCCTAAAAACAGCAGGTTTGGGACAAGGCACAACATCCGTTGAAACAGGTCATTGTTCTATTTTGGGGTGGCAGGTAGCCTAGTGGTTAGAGTGTAGAGGTGGCAGGTAGCCTAGTGGTTAGAGTGTAGAGGAGGCAGGTAGTCTAGTGGTTAGAGTGTAGAGGCGGCAGGTAGCCTAGTGGTTAGAGTGTAGAGGCGGCAGGTAGCCTAGTGGTTAGAGTGTAGAGGCGGCAGGTAGCCTAGTGGTTAGAGTGTAGAGGCGGCAGGTAGCCTAGTGGTTAGAGTGTAGAGGAGGCAGGTAGCCTAGTGGTTAGAGTGTAGAGGCAGGAGGTAGTCTAGTGGTTAGAGCGTAGAGTCGGCAGGTAGCCTAGTGGTTAGAGTGTAGAGGCGGCAGGTAGCCTAGTGGTTAGAGCGTAGTGGGGCCGGTAGCCTAGTTGTTAGAGTGTAGAGGCGGCAGGTAGACTAGTGGTTAGAGCGTAGTGGGGCCGATAGCCTAGTGGTTAGAGTGTAGAGGCGGCAGGTAGCCTAGTGGTTAGAGCGTAGTGGGGGCCGGTAGGCTAGTGGTTAGAGTGTAGAGGCGGCAGGTAGCCTAGTGGTTAGAGCGTAGTGGGGCCGGTAGCCTAGTGGTTAAAGTGTAGAGGCGGCAGGGTAGCCTAGTGGTTAGAGTGTAGAGGAGGCAGGTAGCCTAGTGGTTAGAGTATAGAGGCAGCAGGTAGCCTAGTGGTTAGAGCGTAGTGGGGCCGGTAGCCTAGTGGTTAGAGTGTAGAGGCGGCAGGTAGCCTAGTGGTTAGAGCGTAGAGGTGGCAGGTAGACTAGTGGTTAGAGCGTTGGACCAGTAACCAAAAGGTTGCTACATCGAATCCCCGAGCCGACAAGGTAAACATCTGTCGTTCTGCCCCTGAACAAGGCAGTTAACTCACTGTTCCTCGTTGGGGCCGTCATAGTAAATAAGAATTTGTTCTGAACTGACTTGCCAAGATAAATAAAAATAGCCACAGGCAGAACAGCAGTACATCTGGTTTCCATGCCAACGCCAGCTGGCACTTCACTGACAACCTCATGCCCCGACTGTCATCACCATTGTCTGAGCCGTGCCCCGTCTGTCATTTTGATTGGTCGAGCCCAGCCGAGTGCTCCAAACAGACTGTCATATGAAGACTCCATGCAAATCATTCAGTCATAGGAGTAAAATACATTCGGGGTCATTTTAGCTTCTGAATGTGTCTAGAATTCAAGAGAAGACGAGGCGTGACGTTATAAAATATATTTATTTAAAATCCAAGTGGAAAAAACATGTCTCTCCATTGTAATGGTTCTCAAAAAATGTGTCGCTATGAATATAAAAACATCTTTCAGACTAGAAATTAATTTGGATCAAAGTTACAGAGAGTTTCAGAGATTGTAGTTGCATTGGGCGGACTAGTGGTTAGAGTGTAGAGGTGGCAGGTAGACTAGTGGTTAGAGTGTAGAGGTGGCAGGTAGACTAGTGGTTAGAGTGTAGAGGCAGCAGCGTAGCCTAGTGGTTAGAGTGTAGAGTCGGCAGGTAGCCTAGTGGTTAGAGTGTAGAGGAGGCAGGTAGCTTAGTGGTTAGAGTGTAGAGGCGGCAGGTACCCTAGTGGTTAGAGTGTTGAGGCGGCAGGTAGCCTAGTGGTTAGAGTGTAGAGGCGGCAGGTAGCCTAGTGGTTAGAGTGTAGAGGCGGCAGTGTAGCCTAGTGGTTAGAGTGTAGGGGCGGCAGAGTAGCCTAGTCCTTAGAGTGTAGAGGTGGCAGGTAGCCTAGTGGTTAGAGCGAGATCTACCTACAGGACGGTAGATCTCCGGGAAGAGGGTTGGACTGAAAACCTACAGGACGGTAGATCTCCAGGAAGAGGGTTGGACTGTAAACCTACAGGACAGTAGATCTCCAGGAAGAGGGTTGGACTGAAAACCTACAGGATAGTAGATCTACAGGAAGAGGGTTGGACTGAAAACCTACAGGACAGTAGATCTACAGGAAGCGGGTTGGACTGATAACAAACAGGACAGTAAATCTCCAGGAAGAGGGTTGGACTGAAAACCTACAGGACAGTAGATCTTCAGGAAGAAGGTTGGACTGAAAACCTACAGGACGGTAGATCTCCAGGAAGAGGGTTGGACTGGAAAACTACAGGACAGTAGATCTTCAGGAAGAGGGTTGGACTGAAAACCTACAGGACAGTAGATGTCCAGGAAGAGGGTTGGACTGCAAACCTACAGGTTGGTAGATATACAGGAAGAGGGTTTGGCTGTAAACCTATAGGACAGTAGATCTCCGGGAAGAGGGTTGGACTGTAAACCTACAGGACGGTAGATCTCCGGGAAGAGGGTTGGACTGAAAACCTACAGGACGGTAGATCCCCGGGAAGAGGGTTGGATTGAAAACCTACAGGACAGTAGACCTCCAGGAAGAGGGTTGGACTGAAAACCTACAGGACGGTAGATCTACAGGACGAGGGTTGGACTGGAAACCTACAGGACAGTAGATCTCCAGGAAGAGGGTTGGACTGAAAACCTACAGGACGGTAGATCTCCAGGAAGAGGGTTGGACTGAAAACCTACAGGACGGTAGATCTCCAGGAAGAGGGTTGGACTGAAAACCTACAGGACAGTAGATCTCCAGGAAGAGGGTTGGACTGAAAACCTACAGGACAGTTGATCTCCGGGAAGAGGGTTGGACTGAAAACCTACAGTTACTTTAGATCTCCAGGAAGAGGGTTGGACTGGAAACCTACAGGACAGTAAATCTCCGGGAAGAGGGTTGGACTGAAAACCTACAGGACGGTAGATCTCCAGGAAGAGGGTTGGACTGAAAACCTACAGGACGGTAGATCTCCGGGAAGAGTGTTGGACTGAAAACCTACAGGACGGTAGATCTCCAGGATGAGGGTTGGACTGCAAACCTACAGGACGGTAGATCTCCAGGAAGAGGGTTGGACTGAAAACCTACAGGACAGTAGATCTCCAGGAAGAGGGTTGGACTGAAAACCTACAGGACAGTAGATCTCCAGGAAGAGGGTTGGACTGAAAACCTACAGGATGGTAGATCTCCAGGAAGAGGGTTGGACTGAAAACCTACAGGACGGTAGATCTCCAGGAAGAGGGTTGGACTGGAAACCTACAGGACAGTAGATCTCCAGGAAGAGGGTTGGACTGGAAACCTACAGGACAGTAGATCTCCAGGAAGAGGTTTGGACTGAAAACCTACAGGACGGTAGATCTCCAGGAAGAGGGTTGGACTGGAAACCTACAGGACAGTAGATCTCCAGGAAGAGGTTTGGACTGAAAACCTACAGGACGGTAGATCTCCAGGAAGAGGGTTGGACTGAAAACCTACAGGACGGTAGATCTCCGGGAAGAGGGTTGGACTGAAAACCTACAGGACGGTAGATCTCCGGGAAGAGGGTTGGACTGAAAACCTACAGGACGGTAGATCTCCGGGAAGAGGGTTGGACTGAAATCCTACAGGACGGTAGATCTCCAGGAAGAGGGTTTGGCTGTAAACCTATAGGACAGTAGATTTGGACAGCCCTGATCTGTCTGTTTCAAAGTCCTGTCATGTGTCTGGTGTTGAAGTAAAGGTATACAACAGAACTGTGTCCTTACATCCCACATCCCACCCTACATAAAGTAGTGCACTACATTTGACCAGGTGTCTGGTTGGAAATAATCTACCGAAGACGGATCATCTGTCATCAAGATCATTACGTTCTCGCTACATCCACCCTCTCAGTTCTATCAAGAGGACCAATATACTGTTACTGCTATAACAGATAATCAACTCTCTCCCCTCCCCCTCTCTCTCTCTCTACCCCTCCCCTCCCCTTCTCTCTCTCTACCCCTCCCACCCTCTCAGTTCTACCTCCCTCCCTCCCTCCCTCCCTCAACTCTCTCCCCCTCCCCTCCCCTCCCCTTCTCTCTCTCTACCCCTCCCCTCCCCTTCTCTCTCTCTACCCCTCCCCCCCTCTCTCTCTCTCTCTACCCCTCCCTGCCTCTCTCTCTCCCCTCCCCTCCCCTCCCCTTCTCTCTCTCTACCCTCCCCTTCTCTCTCTACCCTCCCCTCCCCTTCTCTCTCTCTACCCCTCCCCTCCCCTCCCCTCCCCTCCCCTTCTCTCTCTCTACCCCTCCCCTCCCCTCCCCTTCTCTCTCTACCCCTCCCCTCCCTTCTCTCTCTCTACCCCTCCCTCCCCTCCCCTTCTCTCTCTCTCTCTACCCCTCCCCTCCCCTTCTCTCTCTCTCCCCCTCCCCTTCTCTCTCTCTCCCCCTCCCTCCCCTTCTCTCTCTCTACCCCTCCCCTCCCCTTCTCTCTCTCTCTACCCCTCCCCTCCCCTTCTCTCTCTCTCCCCCTCCCCTTCTCTCTCTCTCCCCCTCCCCTCCCCTTCTCTCTCTCTCCCCCTCCCCTCCCTTCTCTCTCTCTACCCCTCCCCTCCCCTTCTCTCTCTCTCTACCCCTCCCCTCCCCTTCTCTCTCTCTCTACCCCTCCCCTTCTCTCTCTCTTCTCTACCCCTCCCCTCCCCTTCTCTCTCTCTCTACCCCTCCCCTTCTCTCTCTCTCTCTCTACCCCTCCTCTCTCTCTCTCTCTCTCTCTCTCTCTCTCCCCTCCCCTTCTCTCTCTCTCCCCCTCCCCTCCCCTTCTCTCTCTCTACCCCTCCCCCCCTCTCTCTCTCTCTACCCCTCCCCTCCCCTTCTCTCTCTCTACCCCTCCCCTCCCCTTCTCTCTCTCTACCCCTCCCCCCCTTCTCTCTCTCTCCCCCTCCCCTCCCCTTCTCTCTCTCTACCCCTTCCTCTCCCTATCTCTCTCTCTACCCCTCCCCCCTCTCTCTCTCTCCCCTCCCCTCCCCTTCTCTCTCTCTCCCCCTCCCCTCCCTTCTCTCTCTCTACCCCTCCCCCCTCTCTCTCTCTACCCCTCCCCCCCTCTCTCTCTCTCTCTACCCCTCCCCACCCCTCTCTCTCTCTACCCCTCCCCCCCTCTCTCTCTCTCTACCCCTCCCCCCCATCTCTCTCTCTCTCTACCCCCCCCCCCCCTCTCTCTCTCTCTACCCCTCCCCTCCCCTTCTCTCTCTCTCTCTACCCCTCCCCTCCCCTTCTCTCTCTCTCTACCCCTCCCCTTCTCTCTCTCTCTCTACCCCTCCCTCCCCTTCCTCTCTCTCTCTACCCCTCCCCTTCTCTCTCTCTCTCTCTACCCCTTCCTCTCTCTCTCTCTCTCTCCCCCTCCCCTTCTCCCCTCCCCTCCCCTTCTCTCTCTCTACCCCTCCCCCCTCTCTCTCTCTCTCTACCCCTTCCTCTCCCTATCTCTCTCTCTCTCTACCCCCCCCCTCTCTCTCTCTCTCTCTACCCCTCCCCTTCTCTCTCTCTACCCCTCCCCTCCCCTTCTCTCTCTCTACCCCCCCCCCCTCTCTCTCTCTACCCCTCCCCCCCTCTCTCTCTCTCTCTACCCCTCCCCCCCCTCTCTCTCTCTACCCCTCCCCCCCCCTCTCTCTCTCTCTACCCCTCCCCCCCTCTCTCTCTCTCTCTCTCTCTCTCTCTACCCTCCCCCCCCCTCTCTCTCTACCCCCCCCCCCTCTCTCTCTCTCTACCCCTCCCCCCCTCTCTCTCTCTCTCTACCCCTCCCCCCCTCTCTCTCTACCCCTCCCCCCTCCCCTTCTCTCTCTCTACCCCTCCCCCCCTCTCTCTCTCTCTCTACCCCTCCCCCCCTCTCTCTCTCTCTCTCTACCCCTCCCTGCCTCTCTCTCTCTCTCTCTCCCCCCCTTTCTCTTTCTCTCTCCCTCCCCCTCTGTCTCTTCCCTGTCTCCCCTTTTTCTGCCTCTCTCTCTACCCTGTCTCCCACCTCTCTTTCTCTTCTCTCCCCACTCTCTCTCTCTCTCTCTCCCCCTGAGCAGCAGATGGTTTACTTTATGCGTTAATAATTTGTGGGTTTACAGTTGAAGCAGCATTCCGGGGTCGTAAAACATGAACCAGTTCCTCCATCGTAGAGAGGGAAGGCTCTCTGGCTTCTTAGAGCATAAATCAGACATGATCATTGGCTCAGAAACCACGGACGGAGGAAGACGAGCAAAATGGTTTCTCCTGGTTTTAAGCACATCGTCCAGGCCTAAATGGCACCATATTCCCCATAGTGCATTACTTTTTAACAGAGCCCAAAGTAGGGAATATGGTTCGATAGGGCTCTGGTCTGAAGTAGTGCACTATATAGGAAATAGGGTTCCACAGGGCTCTGGTCTAAAGTAGTGCACTATATATAGGGAATAGGGTTCTATAGGCCTCTGGTCTAAAGTAGTGCACTATATAGGGAATAGGGTTCCATAGGGCTCTGGTCTTAAGTAGTGTACTATATAGGGAATAGGGTTCCATCGGGCTCTGTTAAAAAGTAGTGCACTATATAGGGAATAGTGTGGAATTTGGGAAGCAGACAGAACCGTAACGGCTCTACTGACTTCCGGTGCCGACAGAGATGGCCGCCTCGCTTCGCGTTCCTAGGAAACTATGCAGTTTTTTGTTTTTTTACGTGTTATTTCTTACAGTAGTACCCCAGGTCATCTTAGGTTTCATTACATACAGCCGAGAAGAACTACTGAATATAAGATCAGCGTCAACTCACCATCAGTACGACCAAGAATATGTTTTTCGCGATGCGGATCCTGGGTTCTGCCTTACAACCAGTGTAACGGAGTGGATTACATGCAGCGATCCAAAAAAACGACTCGGTCTTCTGGTCAGACTCCGGAGACGGGCACATCGTGCACCACTCCCTAGCATTCTTCTTGCCAATGTCCAGTCTCTTGACAACAAGGTTGATGAAATCCGAGCAAGGGTAGCATTCCAGAGGGACATCAGAGACTTTAACGTTCTCTGCTTCACGGAAACATGGCTAACTGGAGAGACGCAATCCGAAGCGGTGCAGCCAGCGGGTTTCTCCACGCATCGCGCCGACAGAAACGAACATCTTTCTGGTAAGAAGAGGGGCGGGGGCGTATGCCTTATGGCCAACGTGACATGGTGTGATGAAAGAAACATACAGGAACTCAAATCCTTCTGTTCACCTGATTTAGAATTCCTCACAATCAAATGTAGACCGCATTATCTACCAAGAGAATTCTCTTCGATTATAATCACAGCCGTATATATACCCCCCCAAGCAGACACATCGATGGCTCTGAACGAACTTTATTTAACTCTCTGCAAACTGGAAACGATTTATCCGGTGGCTGCATTCATTGTAGCTGGGGATTTTAACAAGGCTAATCTGAAAACAAGACTCCCTAAATTTTATCAGCATATCGATTGCGCAACCAGGGGTGGAAAGACCCTGGATCATTGTTACTCTAACTTCCGCAACGCATATAAGGCCCTGCCCCGCCCCCCTTTCGGAAAAGCTGACCACGACTCCATTTTGTTGATCCCTGCCTACAGACAGAAACTAAAACAAGAAGCTCCCACGCTGAGGTCTGTCCAACGCTGGTCCGACCAAGCTGACTCCACACTCCAAGACTGCTTCCATCACGTGGACTGGGAGATGTTTCGTATTGCGTCAGATAACAACATTGACGAATACGCTGATTCGGTGTGCGAGTTCATTAGAACGTGCGTTGAAGATGTCGTTCCCATAGCAACGATTAAAACATTCCCTAACCAGAAACCGTGGATTGATGGCAGCATTCGTGTGGAATTGAAGGCGCGAACCACTGCTTTTAATCAGGGCAAAGTGTCTGGTGACATGACTGAATACAAACAGTGCAGCTATTCCCTCCGCAAGGCTATCAAACAAGCTAAGCGCCAGTACAGAGACAAAGTAGAATCTCAATTCAACGGCTCAGACACAAGAGGCATGTGGCAGGGTCTACAGTCAATCACGGACTACAGGAAGAAACCCAGCCCAGTCACAGACCAGGATGTCTTGCTCCCAGGCAGACTAAATAACTTTTTTGCCCGCTTTGAGGACAATACAGTGCCACTGACACGGCCTGCAACGAAAACATGCGGTCTCTCCTTCACTGCAGCCGAAGTGAGTAAGACATTTAGACGTGTTAACCCTCGCAAGGCTGCAGGCCCAGACGGCATCCCCAGCCGCGCCCTCAGAGCATGCGCAGACCAGCTGGCCGGTGTGTTTACGGACATATTCAATCAATCCCTATACCAGTCTGCTGTTCCCACATGCTTCAAGAGGGCCACCATTGTTCCTGTTCCCAAGAAAGCTAAGGTAACTGAGCTAAACGACTACATGTCGGAACAGCAGACTGGTATAGGGATTGATTGAATATGTCCGTAAACACACCGGCCAGCTGGTCTGCGCATGCTCTGAGGGCGTAGCACTCACATCCGTCATCATGAAGTGAAGGACCATATCACCTCCACCCTACCTGACACCCTTGACCCACTCCAATTTGCTTACCGCCCAAATAGGTCCACAGACGATGCAATCTCAACCACACTGCACACTGCCCTAACCCATCTGGACAAGAGGAATACCTATGTGAGAATGCTGTTCATCGACTACAGCTCGGCATTCAACACCATAGTACCCTCCAAGCTCGTCATCAAGCTCGAGACCCTGGGTCTCGACCCTGCCCTGTGCAACTGGGTACTGGACTTCCTGACGGGCCGCCCCCAGGTGGTGAGGGTAGGCAACAACATCTCCTCCCCGCTGATCCTCAACACTGGGGCCCCACAAGGGTGCGTTCTGAGCCCTCTCCTGTACTCCCTGTTCACCCACAACTGCGTGGCCATGCACGCCTCCAACTCAATCATCAAGCTTGCGGACGACACAACAGTGGTAGGCTTGATTACCAATAACGACGAGACGGCCTACAGGGAGGAGGTGAGGGCCCTCGGAGTGTGGTGTCAGGAAAATAACCTCACACTCAACGTCAACAAAACTAAGGAGATGATTGTGGACTTCAGGAAACAGCAGAGGGAACACCCCCCCATCCACATCGATGGAACAGTAGTGGAGAGGGTAGCAAGTTTTAAGTTCCTCGGCATACACATCACAGACAAACTGAATTGGTCCACTCACACAGACAGCATCGTGAGGAAGGCGCAGCAGCGCCTCTTCAACCTCAGGAGGCTGAAGAAATTCGGCTTGTCACCAAAAGCACTCACAAACTTCTACAGATGCACAATCGAGAGCATCCTGGCGGGCTGTATCACCGCCTGGTATGGCAACTGCACCGCCCTCAACCGTAAGGCTCTCCAGAGGGTAGTGAGGTCTGCACAACGCATCACCGGGGGCAAACTACCTGCCCTCCAGGACACCTACACCACCCGATGCTACAGGAAGGCCATAAAGATCATCAAGGACATCAACCACCCGAGCCACTGCCTGTTCACCCCGCTGTCATCCAGAAGGCGGGGTCAGTACAGGTGCATCAAAGCTGGGACCGAGAGACTGAAAAACAGCTTCTATCTCAAGGCCATCAGACTGTTAAACAGCCACCACTAACATTGAGTGGCTGCTGCCAACACACTGTCAATGACACTGACTCAACTCCAGCCACTTTAATCATGGGAATTGATGGGAAATGATGTAAATATATCACTAGCCACTTTAAACAATGCTACCTTATATAATGTTACTTACCCTACATTATTCATCTCATATGCATACGTAGATACTGTACTCTATATCATCGACTGCATCCTTATGTAATACATGTATCACTAGCCACTTTAACTACGCCACTTGGTTTACATACTCATCTCATATGTATATACTGTACTCGATATCATCTACTGTATCTTGCCTATGCTGCTCTGTACCATCACTCATTCATATATCCTTATGTACATATTCTTTATCCCCTTACACTGTGTATAAGACAGTAGTTTTTTTTGGAATTGTTAGTTAGATTACTTGTTGGTTATTACTGCATTGTCGGAACTAGAAGCACAAGCATTTCGCTACACTCGCATTAACATCTGCTAACCATGTGTATGTGACATTAACATCTGCTAACCATGTGTATGTGACAAATAACATCTGCTAACCATGTGTATGTGACCAATAACATCTGCTAACCATGTGTATGTGACCAATAACATCTGCTAACCATGTGTATGTGACCAATAACATCTGCTAACCATGTGTATGTGACCAATAACATCTGCTAACCATGTGTATGTGACCAATAACATCTGCTAACCATGTGTATGTGACCAATAACATCTGCTAACCATGTGTATGTGACCAATAACATCTGCTAACCATGTGTATGTGACCAATAACATCTGCTAACCATGTGTATGTGACCAATAACATCTGCTAACCATGTGTATGTGACCAATAACATCTGCTAACCATGTGTATGTGACCAATAACATCTGCTAACCATGTGTATGTGACCAATAACATCTGCTAACCATGTGTATGTGACCAATAACATCTGCTAACCATGTGTATGTGACAAATACAATTTGATTTGATTTGATTTGGCTCTATATTATAATTTTTTTGCCTGTTTCCTAAACGGCCTTTGTCTACTTCCATCCCGGTAGTGTCTGGTTTTGAGGTTTCTCAAAGAGAGGAGGATTGTTTGACAGAGAACCACAGAGTAGTAGATTACTTTTAAAATATATATATATATTATTTTATTCTTAACTTCTTGACTATTAGAACATAGAAAATAGCTGTTTTCACATAATATGTAGATACTGGCAGTGGAGATGATGAACACGACGATAAGAAGTGGAAGTGCGGTGTCCCTTTAAAAGGAATAGAACGAAGGTGATTGGCTGGGATGTTACATCTGTCTGTCTGAATGCAGGCCATTGACAATGCTCATTGGTCTGCAGTTGTTTTGGAGAATTACATTTTCATCAAATTAATAAGGTGGAATGGAGACGCCAGACTGTTCTTCAGTATGGTCCTGTGTAAAAAGAGTTGCTAGCCTCCTTAATAAACAGATGCCATGACATATAATGATGATAATCGGCCATACTGACAGATACAAATACTTTAATCAGTTTGTTATTTTATTGAACAAACACTGAAAGTCGTAACTCAGTGGTGTCACTAGTGATGAATAGGATGGTGGTGATGGAAATCCTTTGCTTCAATGTCCTGAGCTACACCCAGTTACATTTGGGAACGTCTTTATAGGCGATACAATCTAACAGAGTAAATGCACTCCATCAGCCTCTGTCTAACTCATACGGACAGACCAATCTAACTCATACCAATCTAACTCATACCAGTCTAACTCATACGGACCGACCATTCTAACTCATATGGACAGACCATTCTAACTCATACGGACAGACCATTCTAACTCATATGGACAGACCATTCTAACTCATACCAGTCTAACTCATATAGACAGACCAATCTAACTCATACGGACAGACCATTCTAACTCATATGGACAGACCAATCTAACTCATACCAGTCTAACTCATATAGACAGACCAATCTAACTCATATGGACAGACCAATCTAACTCATACCAGTCTAACTCATATAGACAGACCAATCTAACTCATATGGACAGACCAATCTAACTCATACCAGTCTAACTCATATAGACAGACCAATCTAACTCATATGGACAGACCAATCTAACTCATATAGACAGACCAATCTAACTCATATGGACAGACCAATCTAACTCAGACCAATCTAACTCATATAGACAGACCAATCTAACTCATATGGACAGACCAATCTAACTCATATGGACAGACCAATCTAATTCATATGGACAGACCAATCTAACTCATATAGACAGACCAATCTAACTCATATGGACAGACCAATCTAACTCATATGGACAGACCAATCTAACTCATATAGACAGACCAATCTAACTCATATGGACAGACCAATCTAACTCATATGGACAGACCAATCTAACTCATATGGACAGACCAATCTAATTCATATGGACAGACCAATCTAACTCATATAGACAGACCAATCTAACTCATATGGACAGACCATTCTAACTCATATGGACAGACCAATCTAACTCATACCATTCTAACTCATACGAACAGACCAATCTAACTCATATGGACAGACCAATCTAACTCATATAGACAGACCAATCTAACTCATATGGACAGACCAATCTAACTCATACCAGTCTAACTCATATAGACAGACCAATCTAACTCATATGGACAGACCAATCTAACTCATATGGACAGACCAATCTAACTCATATGGACAGACCAATCTAACTCATATGGACAGACCAATCTAACTCATATGGACAGACCATTCTAACTCATATGGACAGACCATTCTAACTCAGACCAATCTAACTCATGTGGACAGACCATTCTAACTCAGACCAATCTAACTCATGTGGACAGACCAATCTAACTCATATGGACAGACCAATCTAACTCATATAGACAGACCAATCTAACTCATACGGAAAGACCAATCTAACTCATATGGACAGACCAATCTAACTCATATGGACAGACCAATCTAACTCATATGGACAGACCAATCTAACTCATATGGACAGACCAATCTAACTCATATGGACAGACCAATCTAACTCATATGGACAGACCAATCTAACTCATATGGACAGACCAATCTAACTCATATGGACAGACCAATCTAACTCATATAGACAGACCAATCTAACTCATATGGACAGACCAATCTAACTCATATGGACAGACCATTCTAACTCAGACCAATCTAACTCATGTGGACAGACCATTCTAACTCAGACCAATCTAACTCATGTGGACAGACCAATCTAACTCATATGGACAGACCAATCTAACTCATATAGACAGACCAATCTAACTCATACGGAAAGACCAATCTAACTCATATGGACAGACCAATCTAACTCATATGGACAGACCAATCTAACTCATATGGACAGACCAATCTAACTCATATGGACAGACCAATCTAACTCATATGGACAGACCAATCTAACTCAGACCAATCTAACTCATACGGAAAGACCAATCTAACTCATATGGACAGACCAATCTAACTCATACCAATCTAACTCATATAGACAGACCAATCTAACTCATACCAATCTAACTCATATGGACAGACCAATCTAACTCATATGGACAGACCAATCTAACTCAGACCAATCTAACTCATATAGACAGACCAATCTAACTCATATAGACAGACCAATCTAACTCATACCAATCTAACTCATATGGACAGACCAATCTAACTCATACCAATCTAACTCATATGGACAGACCAATCTAACTCATATAGACAGACCAATCTAACTCATATGGACAGACCAATCTAACTCATATGGACAGACCATTCTAACTCATATAGACAGACCAATCTAACTCATATGGACAGACCATTCTAACTCATATGGACAGACCATTCTAACTCATACGGACAGACCAATCTAACTCATACCAATCTAACTCATACGGACAGACCAATCTAACTCATACCAATCTAACTCATACGGACAGACCAATCTAACTCATACCAGTCTAACTCATACGGACAGACCAATCTAACTCATATGGACAGACCAATCTAACTCATATGGACAGACCAATCTAACTCATATAGACAGACCAATCTAACTCATATGGACAGACCAATCTAACTCATATGGACAGACCAATCTAACTCATACGAACAGACCAATCTAACTCATATGGACAGACCAATCTAACTCATATGGACAGACCAATCTAACTCATACGAACAGACCAATCTAACTCATATGGACAGACCATTCTAACTCATATGGACAGACCATTCTAACTCATATGGACAGACCATTCTAACTCATACGGACAGACCATTCTAACTCATACGAACAGACCAATCTAACTCATATGGACAGACCATTCTAACTCATATGGACAGACCATTCTAACTCATATGGACAGACCATTCTAACTCATATGGACAGACCATTCTAACTCATATAGACAGACCATTCTAACTCATACCATTCTAACTCATACGGACAGACCAATCTAACTTATACGGACAGACCAATCTAACTCATATGGACAGGAGAGAGGTTTCATATGGACAGGAGAGAGGTTTCATATGGACAGGAGAGAGGTTTGATATGGTGAAGGAGAGAGGTTTGATATGGTGAAGGAGAGAGGTTTGATATGGTGAAGGAGAGAGGTTTGATATGGTGAAGGAGAGAGGTTTCATATGGTGAAGGAGAGAGGTTTCATATGGTGAAGGAGAGAGGTTTCATATGGTGAAGGAGAGAGGTTTGACAGATGTTGGATATTAATTTGACCCATTTCGTCAAAGGATGAAAATAATCCTGCAGCAGGAGGATATTAATAAATAGTGAACATGTATAATGGCCACCAGGGGGCAGCTGGATGCCATTCCTGTAGGCTACACAATGCAGAACCGTACCTAGGCGTCTCTGGTTTGGTAAAGGCTCTGCAAACCAACTGACCTCATACCATGAAGTATCATCAAGTGTTCTCACGGCAAGTCAGTTAAGAAGAAATTCTCATTTACAATGGCGTGTTATCGGCGGAACAGTGGGTTAACTGCCTTGTTCAGAGGCAGAATGACAGATTTTTACCTTGTCAGCTCTGGGATTCGATCCAGCAACCTTTCGGGTTACTGGCCCAACGCTCTAACCACTAGGCTACCTGCCACCCCTACGCTCTAACCACTAGACTACCTGCCGCCTCTACGCTCTAACCACTAGGCTACCTGCCGCCTCTACACTCTAACCACTAGGCTACCTACCACCTCTACACTATAACCACTAGGCTACCTGCCGCCTCTACGCTCTAACCACTAGGCTACCTGCCGCCTCTACACTCTAACCACTAGGCTACCTGCCACCTCCACACTCTAGCCACTAGGCTACCTGCCGCCTCTACGCTCTAACCACTAGGCTACCTGCCACCTCTACACTCTAACCACTAGGCTACCTGCCACCTCCACACTCTAGCCACTAGGCTACCTGCCGCCTCTACGCTCTAACCACTAGGCTACCTGCCACCTCTACACTCTAACCACTAGGCTACCTGCCACCTCCACACTCTAGCCACTAGGCTACCTGCCTCCTCTACACTCTAACTACTAGGCTACCTGCCGCCTCTACACTCTAACCACTAGGCTACCTGCCTCCTCTACACTCTAACCACTAGGCCACCTGCCGCCCTACACTCTAACCACTAGGCTACCTGCTGCCTCTACACTCTAACCACTAGGCCACCTGCCGCCCTACACTCTAACCACTAGGCTACCTGCTGCCTCTACACTCTAACCACTAGGCTACCTGCCACCTCTCTACACTCTAACCACTAGGCTACCTGCCACCTCTACACTCTAACCACTAGGCTACCTGCCACCTCTACACTCTAACCACTAGGCTACCTGCCGCCCCTACACTCTAACCAGTAGGTTACTTGCCTCCTCTACACTCTAACCACTAGGCTACCTGCCTCCTCTACACTCTAACCACTAGGCTAACATAAATAGTCAACAAAAAAAATAACAGCAGTCAGTAGGCTACACCAACATTAGTCTCCCATTCATAGTCTGGACTGTCCATATCTGAAGTGTGTAACTACATCAAGGTAATTGGGGTTATTGAGTTTGTGCCAGAAGGGCCTGAATCAAACCTGTGAGGCAGCAGCTGTAACCGCTAGACCACCTCAGGCCACGATTGAACTAAATTTCAGTTCATTCGTAACGTTAGGATACACTAGACATTTTTATGCGAGCGAGAGAGGACATCATCTTGACAGCAATCCCTGATTCCAATGATTCTACCGCCCCCTCTTGGAAAGAAAGAGGACCGCTCATTTTCAGACAGTCACAAGGTTCATTTTGAATTTCAGGAAAATTCTCTGTGTGACAAAAGGGCGGCAGTCAGAGGTTTGTCTGTAATGTTTCAGACAGACAGACAGACAGACAGACAGACAGACAGACAGACAGACAGACAGACAGACAGACAGACAGACAGACAGACAGACAGACAGACAGACAGACAGACAGACAGACAGACAGACAGACAGACAGACAGACAGACAGACAGACAGACAGACAGACAGACAGACAGAGGTACATCTCTCCCTGAGAAAGGTGTTGCTATCCGACGCTGTGTTTTTATAAGTTACAAAGAAGAAAGAAGGTCAAATATGGCCAAGACATTTAGGAGTATTTCTCAAACATTAAAAGGAAAAGTTGAGGTTTGGAGTTCATTTGTATTTAGATGGCAGCTGCTCAGCACTGAAACCACTAGAGGAAAATAGGTGTTGCTGAGACACTCAGTATTCAAGACTCATACGCCACATACAACACAACCCTTGAAAATTGTGAGGCGATACAGACAAAAAACTATCTTTCATCAGCCCTGCCCGACCGGGCCCATCCCAGATCTATCCATCCCATAATACGATGCAGCTCGGTTTCAAATCAATCCATCTCTAATGTTTCTCGTCTCCTAATAGTATTCTACCTGTCAGCGATTGAATCGCTGCTCAGCAGTCTGATTACAAACAAATGTAAGCAAAAGTTTGGGTGTTGGAAGGAAATTAGAAAACATTGATCTCTGGGTAAATGGGACCCTATTTTCTATGGATCCTGGTCAAAACATTGACCTCGGGGCCCTGTTGAAAAGGAATGCACTATATAGGGAATAGGGTGCATATTGGGTGTTACCATGATTCTCTCTCTCTCTCTCTCTCTCTCTGTGTCTCTCTGTGTCTCTCTGTGTCTCTCTGTGTCTCTCTGTGTCTCTCTGTGTCTCTCTGTGTCTCTCTGTGTCTCTCTGTCTGTCTCTGTCTCTGTCTCTGTCTCTGTCTCTGTCTCTGTCTCTGTCTCTGTCTCTGTCTCTGTCTCTGTCTCTGTCTCTGTCTCTGTCTCTGTCTCTGTCTCTGTCTCTGTCTCTGTCTCTGTCTCTGTCTCTGTCTCTGTCTGTCTCTCCCTGTCTCTGTCTCTCCCTGTCTCTCTCCCTCTCTCTCTCTGTCTCTGTCTCTTTCCTATTTATGTTTTTTTTTGTTTGGTTACAAAAACCCAACTAATCCTTTTTTTGAGTCATCGCTCTATCAATTTTGTCCCCATCATAACAAGTCATTAGTGACACAGGGATATTATTGAGTACAGCGATGTGCATATCAATATTGTTATAATCACTGCTGCCTCAACTTTATATCAAAACAAGTCATTTGTGATCCAGGGATATATTGACTACGGAGAATATGAATAGCCTGTATAATCGCTACTGGAACGTGATAGGCATGGAAAGCCACAGTTTGATACCTCACAACACCTCAAGGCTTTTTCTAGCCTGGGTCCAAATTAATTGTTCTGTTTCACTTCAGATTTGCGAGTGAAATAAAACACTCCACAGAACACAGTTTGGTTCCAGGCCAGGTTTTCTCCCCTCACTTTTAATGGCGTGTTCAGAACATTTTGAATGGGTGGGCAAGGTGGGGCACAGACCCAGATTAGGGAGGGGGGGGCATAACATTTTGAATGGGGTGGGCAAGGTGGGGCACAGACCCAGATTAGGGAGGGGGGGCATAACATTTTGAATGGGTGGGCAAGGTGGGGCACAGACCCAGATTAGGGAGGGGGGGCATAACATTTTGAATGGGTGGGCAAGGTGGGGCACAGACCCAGATTAGGGGGAGGAGGGGGGGTCAGAACATTTTGAATGGGTGGACAAGGTGGGGCACAGACCCAGATTAGGGGGAGGAGGGGGGGTCAGAACATTTTGAATGGGTGGACAAGGTGGGGCACAGACCCAGATTAGGGGGAGGAGGGGGGGTCAGAACATTTTGAATGGGTGGGCAAGGTGGGGCACAGACCCAGATTAGGGGGAGGAGGGGGGGTCAGAACATTTTGAATGGGTGGGCAAGGTGGGGCACAGACCCAGATTAGGGGGAGGAGGGGGGGTCAGAACATTTTGAATGGGTGGACAAGGTGGGGCACAGACCCAGATTAGGGGGAGGAGGGGGGGTCAGAACATTTTGAATGGGTGGGCAAGGTGGGGCACAGACCCAGATTAGGGGGAGGAGGGGGGGTCAGAACATTTTGAATGGGTGGACAAGGTGGGGCACAGACCCAGATTAGGGGGGGTCATAACATTTTGAATGGGCTGGACAAGGTGGGGCACAGACCCAGATTAGGGAGGGGGGTGGGGCATAACATTTTGAATGAGCTGGACAAGGTGGGGCACAGACCCATATTAGGGGGAGGGGTGGGGCATAACATTTTGAATGGGCTGGACAAGGTGGGGCACAGACCCAGATTAGGGAGGGGGGGGCATAACATTTTGAACCTTAATTGATATAAGGTGAACTTTTTCCATTACAATTATGCATTACACACTTCAGCTTAGGTTTGGTACAAAATTAGATTTATTTTAATAAATGAATAAATAAATAGATCATACATACATTTTTGCAAGTTTATTGAAAATTAAATACAGAAATATCTATTTTACATAAGTATTCACACCCCTGAGTCAATACTTTGTAGAATCACCTTTGACAGTTATGCAAATCGAATCAAATCAATTCAAATGTTATTGCGGGTGTAGAGAAATGCTTGTGTTTCTAGCTCCAACATTGCAGTTCCATTATTAAAGTGACCAGTGTTCCATTATTATAGTGACTAGTGTTCCATTATTAAAGTGACCAGTGTTTCATTATTATAGTGACTAGTGTTCCATTATTATAGTGACTAGTGTTCCATTATTATAGTGACTAGTGTTCCATTATTAAAGTGACCAGTGTTCCATTATTATAGTGACTAGTGTTCCATTATTATAGTGACCAGTGTTCCATTATTAAAGTGACTAGTGTTCCATTATTATAGTGACTAGTGTTCCATTATTAAAGTGACCAGTATTCCATTATTAAAGTGACCAGTGTTCCATTATTAAAGTGACCAGTGTTCCATTATTATAGTGACCAGTGTTCCATTATTAAAGTGACTAGTGTTCCATTATTACAGTGACCAGTGTTCCATTATTAAAGTGACCAGTGTTCCATTATTAAAGTGACTAGTGTTCCATTATTAAAGTGACCAGTGTTCCATTATTAAAGTGACCAGTGTTCCATTATTAAAGTGATCAGTGTTCCATTATTACAGTGACCAGTGATCCATTTTTAAAGTGACCAGTGTTCCATTATTAAAGTGGCCAGTGTTCCATTATTAAAGTGACCAGTGTTCCATTATTAAAGTGGCCAGTGTTCCATTATTAAAGTGGCCAGTGTTCCATTATTAAAGTGACCAGTGTTCCATTATTAAAGTGACCAGTGATCCATTATTAAAGTGACCAGTGATCCATTATTAAAGTGACCAGTGTTCCATTATTAAAGTGACCAGTGTTCCATTATTAAAGTGACCAGTGATTCCATGTCTATGTATATTGGGCAGCAGCCTCTAAGGTGCAGGGTTGAGTAACTGGGTGGTAACCGGATAGTGATGGCTATTTAACAGTCTGATGGCCTTGAGATAGAAGCTGTTGTTCAGTCTCTTGGTTTCCAGCTTTGATGCAGCTGTACTGACCTCGCCTTCTGGATGATAGCGGGGTGAACAGGCAGTGGTTCGGGGTGGTTGTTGTCCTTGATGATCTTTTTTTGACCTTCCTGTGACATCTTAGATGTAAGGCCCCCTTTTTAGGGGACCTGCGTGGTTTTGGTACCGGTTCTGACCGACCTTTCGGCTTATAAATCGATCTGTAGACATCGTAAATAGAAATGACTTGCATTGAGGGATAGCCCTGGTTCCCACGGACACATTATTAACACCATGTGTGATGTAGGATGTGAAATCTGACACCACTTGAAGCTGGGTTGTCCTTCCAACCATTTCATTCGCTCTTCCGACTGTCCATCAACTCCTGGCTGACCCCTACATAACAGCCACGGACAAGCCTGCAACCGTCACATCGTAGCGCACCAAGAAAGAGTGGTTTGATCACGGTAGTACATTCAGAGATCGATTAATAGGCGTTCATCTAAAATAATTATTTGATTTGAAAGGAAAAACACTTCCTGTTTGTCATAGACGGACAAGAGATTAGCATGAAATGAAAGGTGAGATCCTAACGAGTCCAGGAAGCCATGTTTATGGCCCTCTCATAATATTACATTTAGTTAGATCCTAACGAGTCCAGGAAGCCATGTTTATGGCCCTCTCATAATAAATCATTACATTTAGTTAGATCCTAGTCCAGGAAGCCAAGTCACAGCGATGGTTACTAGTTAATGTTTATGGCCCTCTCATAATAAATCATTACTTTTGGGGATTGCTTAGATTACATTTTCGATTTCATTTAGTTACATTTAACTGGTTAATAGTTACTTAGATTACATTTTCGATTTCATTTAGTTACATTTAACTGGTTAATAGTTACTTAGATTACATTTCCTATTACATTTAGTTACATTTAACTGGTTAATAGTTACTTAGATTACATTTTCGATTACATTTAAATGGTTAAAGCTGTGAGTCTTTCTTGGTAAGTCTGTGAGATCTTTCAACACCTGGATTTTGCCCATTTATTATTTTTTAAATTCTTAAGAGCGCTGTCAATGGGGTTTGTTGATCATTGCTAGACAACCATTTTAAGGTCTTGCCAAAGATTTTCAAGCTGATTTAATTCAGAACTGTAACTAGGACACTCAGGAACATTCACTGTCTTCTTGGTAAGCAACTCCAGTGTAGATTTGGCGTTGCGTTTTAGGTTATTGTCCTGCTGAAAGGTGAATTCATCTCCCAGTGTCTGGTGGAAAGCAGACTGAACCAGGCTTTCCTCTAGGATTTTGCCTGATTCTTTTTCATCCTAAAAACTCCTCAGTTCTTAAGGATTACAAGCATACCCATAACATGATGCAGCCACCACTATGCTTGGAAATATAAAGAGTGGTACTCAGTAATGTGTTGTATTGGATTTGCCCCAAACATAACACTTGGTATTCAGGACAAAAAGTGAATAGCTTTGCTGGGTTCTGCAGGATTACTTTAGTGCCTTGTTGCAAACAGGATTCTTGTTTTGGAATATTAGTATTCTGTACAGGCTTCCTCCTTTTCACTCAGTCATTTATGTTAGTATTGTAGAGTAACTACGGCGTTGTTGATCCATCCTCAGTTTTCTCCTATCACAGCCATTATTATGTGACTTGTGTAAAGCACATTTTTACTCCTGAACTTATTTAGGCTCCTTACCATAAACAAAGGGGGGTTTGAATACTTATTGACTCAAGGCCATTTCAGCTTTACATTTATTTATTTATTTAATTTGTCATTTAAAAAAAAAAAAAAACATAATTCCACTTTGACATTATGGGGTGTTTAGGCCAGGAACAAAACAAAACAAAAACTAAAATCTAAATTTAATCCATTTTAAATTCAGGCTGTAACACAACAACATATGGAAAAAGTCAAGGGGTGTGGCTACGCTCTTAAGGCATCTACATAAATTAGCATTATTGATGGGGAAGTGTACAGACAAATGTTTTAGGTGATTTATACTAGAGACATATAATTTAACTGTAAACATGTAATGACCTTTTAATGTGTCTAAAAACACAACCAGTCATAATGTTTTTTAAAGAAATCTGATTGGTTAAACACATCCCTTCGGAGCAAGGAGGTTAAATCAGTTACCTAGGAACACGTTTGTGTATTCCAAGATGAGTCCGCTATCTGAACTGACACCTGCCATTTGAAAGGAAAGGGTCATCTATTAAAACACCAACAGTGTAATGACATTCAGCAGTGGTGTGTATTCATGCATACCAAAGGATGCCAGGCTCAAATAATACACTATATATACAAAAATATGTGGACACCCCTTCAAATGAGTAGATTCAGCCCCACCCCCCCCCAATTATTATTTTTTTAACAACAAAGGAAAAAGGAAGTAACTTATGCTACTCTTTATTTTAAATTTTATTTAACATTTATTTAACTAGGCACGTCAGTTCATAACACATTCTTATTTACAATAATGGTCTAGGAACAGTGGGGTTAACTGGTCTAGGAACAGTGGGTTAACTGGTCTAGGAACAGTGGGTTAACTGGTCTAGGAACAGTGGGTTAACTGGTCTAGGAACAGTGGGGTTAACTGGTCTAGGAACAGTGGGTTAACTGGTCTAGGAACAGTGGGTTAACTGGTCTAGGAACAGTGGGTTAACTGGTCTAGGAACAGTGGGTTAACTGGTCTAGGAACAGTGGGTTAACTGGCCTAGGAACAGTGGGTTAACTGGTCTAGGAACAGTGGGTTAACTGGTCTAGGAACAGTGGAACAGTGGGTTAACTGGCCTAGGAACAGTGGGTTAACTGGTCTAGGAACAGTGGGTTAACTGGCCTAGGAACAGTGGGTTAACTGGTCTAGGAACAGTGGGTTAACTGGTCTAGGAACAGTGGGTTAACTGGTCTAGGAACAGTGGGTTAACTGGTCTAGGAACAGTGGGTTAACTGGTCTAGGAACAGTGGGTTAACTGGTCTAGGAACAGTGGGTTAACTGGTATAGGAACAGTGGGGTTAACTGGTCTAGGAACAGTGGGTTAACTGGTCTAGGAACAGTGGGTTAACTGGTCTAGGAACAGTGGGTTAACTGACCTAGGAACAGTGGGTTAACTGACCTAGGAACAGTGGGTTAACTGACCTAGAACAGTGGGTTAACTGACCTAGGAACAGTGGGTTAACTGGCCTAGGAACAGTGGGTTAACTGGTCTAGGAACAGTGGGTTAACTGGTCTAGGAACAGTGGGTTAACTGGTCTAGGAACAGTGGGTTAACTGGTCTAGGAACAGTGGGTTAACTGGTCTAGGAACAGTGGGTTAACTGGTCTAGGAACAGTGGGTTAACTGGTCTAGGAACAGTGGGTTAACTGGTCTAGGAACAGTGGGTTAACTGGTCTAGGAACAGTGGGTTAACTGACCTAGGAACAGTGGGTTAACTGACCTAGGAACAGTGGGTTAACTGGTCTAGGAACAGTGGGGTTAACTGGTCTAGGAACAGTGGGTTAACTGGCCTAGGAACAGTGGGTTAACTGGTCTAGGAACAGTGGGTTAACTGGTCTAGGAACAGTGGGTTAACTGGCCTAGGAACAGTGGGTTAACTGGTCTAGGAACAGTGGAACAGTGGGTTAACTGGTCTAGGAACAGTGGGTTAACTGGTCTAGGAACAGTGGGTTAACTGGCCTAGGAACAGTGGGTTAACTGGCCTAGGAACAGTGGGTTAACTGGTCTAGGAACAGTGGGTTAACTGGCCTAGGAACAGTGGGTTAACTGGCCTAGGAACAGTGGAACAGTGGGTTAACTGGTCTAGGAACAGTGGAACAGTGGGTTAACTGGTCTAGGAACAGTGGGTTAACTGGTCTAGGAACAGTGGGGTTAACTGGTCTAGGAACAGTGGGGTTAACTGGTCTAAGAACAGTGGGGTTAACTGGTCTAGGAACAGTGGGGTTAACTGGTCTAGGAACAGTGGGGTTAACTGGTCTAGGAACAGTGGGGTTAACTGGTCTAGGAACAGTGGGGTTAACTGGTCTAGGAACAGTGGGTTAACTGGTCTAGGAACAGTGGGGTTAACTGGTCTAGGAACAGTGGGGTTAACTGGTCTAGGAACAGTGGGGTTAACTGGTCTAGGAACAGTGGGGTTAACTGGTCTAGGAACAGTGGGGTTAACTGGTCTAGGAACAGTGGGTTAGACTGGTCTAGGAACAGTGGGTTAACTGGTCTAGGAACAGTGGGTTAACTGGTCTAGGAACAGTGGGTTAACTGGTCTAGGAACAGTGGGTTAACTGGTCTAGGAACAGTGGGGTTAACTGGTCTAGGAACAGTGGGGTTAACTGGTCTAGGAACAGTGGGGTTAACTGGTCTAGGAACAGTGGGGTTAACTGGTCTAGGAACAGTGGGGTTAACTGGTCTAGGAACAGTGGGGTTAACTGGTCTAGGAACAGTGGGGTTAACTGGTCTAGGAACAGTGGGTTAACTGGTCTAGGAACAGTGGGTTAACTGGCCTAGGAATAGTGGGGTTAACTGGCCTAGGAACAGTGGGTTAACTGGCCTAGGAACAGTGGGTTAACTGGCCTAGGAATAGTGGGGTTAACTGGTCTAGGAACTGTGGGTTAACTGGTCTAGGAACAGTGGGTTAACTGGTCTAGGAATAGTGTGTTGACTGGTCTAGGAACAGTGGGTTTACTGGCCTAGGAACAGTGGGTTAACTGGCCTAGGAATAGTGGGGTTAACTGGTCTAGGAACTGTGGGTTAACTGGTCTAGGAACAGTGGGTTAACTGGTCTAGGAACAGTGTGTTGACTGGTCTAGGAACAGTGGGGTTAACTGGCCTAGGAACAGTGAGTTTACTGGTCTAGGAACAGTGGGTTAACTGGTCTAGGAACAGCGGGGTTAACTGGCCTAGGAACAGTGGGTTAACTGGCCTAGGAACAGTGTGTTGACTGGCCTAGGAACAGTGGGTTAACTGGTCTAGGAACAGTGGGTTAACTGGCCTAGGAACAGTGGGTTAACTGGTCTAGGAAAAGAGGGTTAACTGGTCTAGGAACTGTGGGTTAACTGGTCTAGGAACAGTGGGTTAACTGGTCTAGGAACAGTGTGTTGACTGGTCTAGGAACAGTGGGTTAACTGGCCTAGGAACAGTGGGTTAACTGGCCTAGGAACAGTGTGTTGACTGGCCTAGGAACAGTGGGTTAACTGGTCTAGGAACAGTGGGTTAACTGGCCTAGGAACAGTGGGTTAACTGGTCTAGGAAAAGAGGGTTAACTGGTCTAGGAACTGTGGGTTAACTGGTCTAGGAACAGTGGGTTAACTGGTCTAGGAACAGTGGAATAACTGGTCTAGGAACAGTGGGTTAACTGCCTTGTTCATGGGTTAGAACTGTGTTAGAAATTAGATTGCCCACCAAGTGGTAGCATCAAGTGGTAGGACCAAGTGGTAGCACCAAGTGGTAGCATCAAGTGGTAGCACCAAGTGGTAGCACCGAGTGGTAGCATCAAGTGGTAGAATCAAGTGGTACCATCAAGTGGTAGTATCAAGTGGTAGAATCAAGTGGTAGCACCAAGTGGTAGCACCAAGTGGTAGCACCGAGTGGTAGCACCAAGTGGTAGCATCAAGTGGTAGCACCAAGTGGTAGCACCGAGTGGTAGCATCAAGCGGTAGAATCAAGTGGTAGCACCAAGTGGTACCATCAAGTGGTAGTATCAAGTGGTAGAATCAAGTGGTAGCACCAAGTGGTAGCACCAAGTGGTAGCACCGAGTGGTAGCACCAAGTGGTACCATCAAGTGGTAGTATCAAGTGGTAGAATCAAGTGGTAGCACCAAGTGGTAGCACCAAGTGGTAGCACCGAGTGGTACCACCAAGTGGTAGCACCGAGTGGTAGCACCGAGTGGTAGCACCGAGTGGTAGCACCGAGAGGTAGCACCGAGTCGACATACGCTGATGTAAAAATGGAACAGTGGGTCTGGAACAGATCTCATCTAAAACTGGAGTTTTATTTAAGTTCATCTTCGAGTCATATTCAACGGTTCGTCAACAAACATGAGTCGGTACTTAATGCTGTGTCACGAAAGTGATGCTCTCTGGGGGGGAAAAAAGAAGATATCTCTTCATTTCCTCTTTGAAAATGTCCTTCAGTGACCAACTTAATTTAGAATTTGTTTGGGAATTCAACCCTGGCTTCTTCACCACCATTCCCTAAGCTCATAAGTAGTGTCCATCCTCCATCCATCGTGTAAATAACAGTAAATTAAACCGTGGGAAGAAAGAAACCCCAGAACTCCCAGTCAAGATGCTCTGGTTATCTGTTGCGAGGCCAGCAGTAGGAGCCCCAGCCGGGGATAAGGAGAGAGGCTAATTGTGGTGCATGACTCCCAGCTCGGGTTCTTTCTCTGTAGTGGTAATGTTGTGTTTTTATATTTGATGGGAAGGGCCCGTAAGTAAACATTTCTCTCTTAATCTACACTTGTTGTTGACCAACCATGTGACAAATAACATTTGATTTGATTTGATTTGTATGTGTCCAACTACAGAGAACCACAGTCCCAAATAGCACCTTATTGCCTATGTAATGCACTACTATGGACACTGGTCTATAGTAGTGCACTATATAGGGAATAAGGTTCCACGGGGTTATGGTCTAAAGTAGTGCACTATATAGGGAATAGGTTTCCATAGGGTTCTGGTCTAAAGTAGTGCACTATATAGGGAATAGGGTTCCATAGGGCTCTGGTCTAAAGTAGTGCACCGTATAGGGAATAGGGTTCCATAGGGCTCTGGTCTAAAGTAGTGCACTATATAGGGAATAGGGTTCCATAGGGACGCAGACACAGTGATTCTCTGCAGTGAGGGAGCGTGCAGTTCCAGTGACAGCAGCCCAACCTCTTTTGCTTTGATTCCCAATTAAGGAGCCAGCCCCTGGGGACAAGGTAGAAAAAGAGAAGAGACAGAGAAGAGAGGGACTCTTGATACTAACACTCCGTGCTCTGTGACACACAGGTTGTATCCCAAATGGTACCTGATTCCCTATGTAGCACACTACTACATTATTTAACTAGACAAGTCTCATCCAATCAAATCAAAGTTTAGTGAAAAGCTTACTTACAGGCTCTAACCAATAGTGCAAAAAAGGTATTAGGTGAACAATAGGTAGGTAAAGAAATAAAACTACAGTAAAAAGACAAGTTATATACAGTAGAGAGGCTATATACAGTAGAGAGGCTATATACAGTAGTGAGGCTATATACAGTAGAGAGGCTACATACAGTAGAGATGCTATAAAAGTAGCGAGGCTATATACAGTAGACAGGCTATATACAGTAGAGAGGCTATATACAGTAGAGAGGCTACATACAGTAGAGAGGCTACATACAGTAGAGAGGCTTTATACAGTAGAGGGGCTATATACAGTAGAGAGGCTATATACAGTAGAGAGGCTATATACAGTAGAGAGGCTATATACAGTAGAGAGGCTTTATACAGTAGAGAGGCTACATACAGTAGAGAGGCTACATACAGTAGAGAGGCTATATACAGTAGAGAGGCTATAAAAGTAGAGATGCTATAAAAG
Source organism: Oncorhynchus kisutch (assembly GCF_002021735.2). Lineage (NCBI taxonomy): Eukaryota > Metazoa > Chordata > Actinopteri > Salmoniformes > Salmonidae > Oncorhynchus > Oncorhynchus kisutch. Next base: position 6,266,821 of record NC_034179.2, on the reverse strand, counting down.
TAGCGAGGCTATATACAGTAGACAGGCTATATACAGTAGAGAGGCTATATACAGTAGAGAGGCTATATACAGTAGAGATGCTATAAAAGTAGCGAGGCTATATACAGTAGACAGGCTATATACAGTAGAGAGGCTATATACAGTAGAGAGGCTACATACAGTAGAGAGGCTACATACAGTAGAGAGGCTATATACAGTAGAGATGCTATAAAAGTAGAGATGCTATAAAAGTAGAGATGCTATAAAAGTAGCGAGGCTATATACAGTAGAGAGGCTATATACAGTAGAGATGCTATAAAAGTAGAGATGCTATAAAAGTAGAGATGCTATAAAAGTAGCGAGGCTATATACAGTAGACAGGCTATATACAGTAGAGAGGCTATATACAGTAGAGAGGCTATATACAGTAGAGATGCTATAAAAGTAGCGAGGCTATATACAGTAGACAGGCTATATACAGTAGAGAGGCTATATACAGTAGAGAGGCTACATACAGTAGAGAGGCTACATACAGTAGAGAGGCTTTATACAGTAGAGGGGCTATATACAGTAGAGAGGCTATATACAGTAGAGAGGCTATATACAGTAGAGGGGCTATATACAGTAGAGGGGCTATATACAGTAGAGGGGCTATATACAGTAGAGAGGCTATATACAGTAGAGAGGTTATATACAGTAGAGAGGCTATATACAGTAGAGAGACTATATACAGTAGAGGCTATATACAGTAGAGAGGCTATATACAGTAGAGGCTATATATAGTAGAGAGGCTATATACAGTAGAGGCTATATACAGTAGAGAGGCTATATACAGTAGAGGGGCTCTATACAGTAGAGAGGCTATATACAGTAGAGGGGCTATATACAGTAGAGAGGCTTATACAGTAGAGGGGCTATATACAGTAGAGAGGCTATACACAGTAGAGGGGCTATATATAGTAGAGAGGCTATATACAGTAGAGAGGCTATATACAGTAGAGAGGCTATATACAGTAGAGAGGCTATAAAAGTAGAGAGGCGATAAACAGTAGAGAGGCTATATACAGTAGTGAGGCTATATACAGTAGAGAGGCTATATACAGTAGAGAGGTTATATACAGTAGAGAGGCTATATACAGTAGAGAGACTATATACAGTAGAGGCTATATACAGTAGAGAGGCTATATACAGTAGAGGCTATATATAGTAGAGAGGCTATAACAGTAGAGAGGCTATATACAGTAGAGAGGCTATATACAGTAGAGGGGCTATATACAGTAGAGAGGCTATACACAGTAGAGGGGCTATATATAGTAGAGGCTATATACAGTAGAGGCTATATACAGTAGAGAGGCTATATACAGTAGAGAGGCTATAAAAGTAGAGAGGCTATATACAGTAGAGAGGCTATATACAGTAGTGAGGCTATATACAGTAGAGAGGCTATATACAGTAGAGAGGCTATATACAGTAGAGAGGTTATATACAGTAGAGAGGCTATATACAGTAGAGAGACTATATACAGTAGAGGCTATATACAGTAGAGAGGCTATATACAGTAGAGGCTATGTATAGTAGAGAGGCTATAACAGTAGAGAGGCTATATACAGTAGAGAGGCTATATACAGTAGAGAGGTTATATACAGTAGAGAGGCTATAACAGTAGAGATGCTATATACAGTAGAGAGGCTATATACAGTAGAGAGGTTATATACAGTAGAGAGGCTATATACAGTAGAGAGGCTATAACAGTAGAGAGGCTATATACAGTAGACAGCCAATATGCTAGGCCAATTGTGCGCCGCCTAATGGACTCCATAGTTAAGGCCAGATGTGATACAGCCTGGATTTGAACCAGGGACTGTAGTGACACCTCTTGCGCTGAGATGCAGTGCCTTAGAACGCTGCGCCACTCGGGAGCCCCTTTTGACCAGGACCAGTGCACATATATAGATCAGTACACCCAGTACACACCGAGACAGGGCCAGTACACCCTGATACAGGACCAGGCCAGTACACCCTGAGACAGGGCCAGGCCAGTACACTCTGGGGCAGGGGCAGTACAACCCTGGGACAGGGCCAGTACACCCTGGGACAGGGACAGGCCAGTACACCCTGAGACAGGGCCATTACACACTGAGACAGGGCCAGTAACACCCTGGGGCAGGGCCCAGGCCAGTACACCCTGGGGCAGGGCCAGGCCAGTACAACCCTGGGACAGGGCAGGCCAGTACACCCTGGGACAGGCCAGGCCAGTACACCCTGGGAGAGGGCCAGGCCAAGTACACCCTGGGACAGGGCCAGGCCAGTAACCCTGGGACAGGGCAGGCCAGTTACACCCTGGGAGAGGGCCAGGCCAGTACACCCTGGGACAGGGCCAGGCCAGTACACCCTGGGACAGGGCCAGGCCAGTAACCCCTGGGAGAGGGCCAGGCCAGTACACCCTGGGACAGGGCCAGGCCAGTACACCCTGGGACAGGGCCAGGCCAGTACACCCTGGGACAGGGCCAGGCCAGTACACCCTGGGACAGGGCCAGGCCAGTACACCCTGGGAGAGGGCCAGGCCAGTACACCCTGGGACAGGGCCAGGCCAGTACACCCTGGGACAGGGCCAGGCCAGTACACCCTGGGACAGGGCCAGGCCAGTACACCTGGGACAGGGCCAGGCCCAGTACACCTGGACAGGGCCAGGCCAGTACACCTGGGAGAGGGCCAGGCCAGTCACCCTGGGACAGGGCCAGGCCAGTACACCCTGGGAGAGGGCCAGGCCAGTACAGCCCTGGACAGGGGCCAGGCCAGTTACACCCTGGGACAGGGCCAGGCCAGTACACCCTGGGACAGGGCCAGGCCAGTACACCCTGGGAGAGGGCCAGGCCAGTACACCCTGGGGAGAGGGCAGGCCAGTACACCCTGGGACAGGGCCAGGCCAGTACACCCTGGGACAGGCCAGGCCAGTACACCCTGGGACAGGGCCAGGCCAGTACACCCTGGGACAGGGCCAGGCCAGTACACCCTGGGACAGGGCCAGGCCAGTACACCCTGGGAGAGGGCCAGGCCAGTACACCCTGGGACAGGGCCAGGCCAGTACACCCTGGGACTTGGCTATGGTCTCTTGGAGCTGACGCTATGGCTGTTCCAGAGCTGAATCAGTGGACATTTCGCTGTGAAATGCCTCGTCAAAGCCAGAACCTTAAAACATATAGATATATTTTAAATATTATGTTTATTGTAATTCTTCAGCGTTTGTTGACATAAAAACATTTGGACAAATGGATACATTTCTTTCTCACAATTATTATGAAAACTTTATTGAGGTTTATTAATATTAAATTAACAGACAGAAGTGAAATGGTTAACACCTTATTAAGGTTTATTAATATGATGCTAATACTCTTCTTCTTGTATAATTCTGACATATCTACCATGTAGCAAGCTACAGAGACATGTGATAGGAATGGATCTCTGGGGCAGTTCAGCCTATCCTGAAATACATGGTAGCTACAGAGACATGTGATAGGATGGATTCTGGCAGTTCAGCCTATCCTGAAATACATGGTAGCTACAGAGACATGTGATAGGAATGGATCTCTGGGCAGTTCAGCCTATCCTGAAATACATGGTAGCTACAGAGACATGTGATAGGAATGGATCACTGGGCAGTTTCAGCCTATCTGAAATACATGGTAAGCTGCAGAGATATGTGATAGGAATGGATCTCTTGAGCAGTTCAGCCTATTCTGAAATACATGGTAGCTACAGAGACATGTGATAATAATGGATCTCTGGGCAGTTCAGCCTATCCTGAATACATGGTAGCTACAGAGACTGGTAGCTATGAGAATGGGAATGAATCTCTGTGACTAACTTAACAAATAAGCCTATTTCTGCTGGGAGGTCCGTGTGGAGAGACAGAAGGAATTTGCATGTTGATATTGAACTCTCCAGTCCACTCCACCATGCTCAGTAATCAGCTGGGGTCATACTGTGGGCAGTCAAGTCATCATGTCCATAGTCACAATAAAGCTGTAGTGTGTAATTCAAAACAAAATGTTAAACATTGCCATACACCCCCATCGTTTCGCTGACAACCCCATGGTCAAAAGAGGTGCACTGGGTACAGACGTCAATACTCCACATTGGTTTAAACGTAATGACATGGATTTGTAATTGATCTGTAAGCCTATGTGGGGGGGGGGGAAGAAGGAGAGAGAGAGAGAGAGAGGAGGAGAGAGACAGGGGGTGGGGGGAAGAAGGAGAGAGAGAGAGAGAGAGAGAGAGAGAGAGAGAGAGATATAGAGAAGAGGGTGAGAGACGAAGAGAGGAGAGGGGGAAGAAGGAAGGAGAGAGAGAGAGAGAGAGGGGGAAGAAGGAGAGAGAGAGAGAGAGAGAGAGAGGGGAAGAAGGAGAGAGAGAGGAGAGAGAGAGAGAGAGAGAGAGAGGGGGAAGAAGGAGAGAGAGAGAGAGAGAGAGAGGGGGAAGAAGGAGAGAGAGAGAGAGAGAGAGAGAGGGGGAAGAGGAGAGAGAGAGAGAGAGAGAGAGAGGGGAAGAAGGAGAGAGAGAGAGAGAGAGAGAGAGAGAGAGAGAGAGAGAGAGAGAGGGGGAAGAAGGAGAGAGAGAGAGAGAGAGAGAGAGAGAGAGAGAGAAGAGAGGAGAGAGAGAGAGAGGGGGGAGAAGGAGAGAGAGAGAGAGAGAGAGATAGAGAGAGGGGAAGAAGGAGAGAGAGAG
>NC_034179.2:6250323-6262017 GCF_002021735.2 Oncorhynchus kisutch | reverse complement strand
TATATAATATAAGATGACGTTTGATTGTCTTTATTGTTTTGAAACTTCTGTATGTGTAATGTTTACTGTTAATTTTGATTGTTTATTTCACTTTATATATTATCTACCTCACTTGCTTTGGCAATGTTAACACATGTTTCCCATGCCAATAAAGCCCCTTGAATTGAATTGAATTGAATTGAGAGAGAGAGAGAGAGACAGAGAGACAGAGACAGAGACAGAGACAGAGACAGAGACAGAGACAGAGACAGAGACAGAGACAGAGACAGAGAGACAGAGAGGGACAGAGACAGAGAAAGAGAGAGAGAGACAGAGACAGAGAGAGACACAGAGAGAGACAGAGGAGAGAGAGAGAGAGAGAGACAGAGACGAGAGAGACACAGAGAGAGACAGAGGAGAGAGAGAGGAGACAGAGACAGAGAGAGAGAAGGCGTTTTGGCCTGTGTGAAGCGCGAGTCATAACCGGAAGGCAACAGTTTCCTCTCCACAGCACTCTGACTGTCTGTTTTGCTTATTGTAACTGTGACATGGATGGGTGTACTACTGTAGCACAAAATATATACAGTCCCTTGCAAAAGTATTCATCCCCCCTTGGTGTTTTTCCTATTTTGTTGCATTACAACCTGTAATTTAAATAGATTTTAATTTTGATTTCATGTAATGGACAAAGAGGCCAAATTGGTGAAGTGAAATGAAAAAAATTTAAGTAAAATAAAATTTTACGGAAAAGTGGTGTGTGCATACAGTGGGGAGAACAAGTATTTGATACACTGCAGATTTGCAGGTTTTCCTACTTACAAAGCATGTAGAGGTCTGTCATTGTTTTAACTTCAACTGTAAGAGACGGAATCTAAAACAAAAATCCAGAAAATCACATTGTATGATTTTTAAGTAATTAATTTGCTAAAGTATTTGATACATCAGAAAAGCAGAACTTAATATTTGGTACAGAAACCTTGTTTGCAATTACAGAGATCATACGTTTCCTGTAGTTCTTGACCAGGTTTTCACACACTGCAGCAGGGATTTTTGGTCCACTCATACATAGAGACCTTCTCCAGATCCTTCAGTTGTCGGGGCTGTCGCTGGGCAATACGGACTTTCAGCTCCCTCCAAAGATTTTCTATTGGGTTCAGGTCTGGAGACTGGCTAGGCCACTGCAGGACCTTGAGATGCTTCTTACAGAGCCACTCCTTAGTTGCCCTGGCTGTGTGTTTCGGGTCGTTGTCATGCTGGAAGACCCAGCCACGACACATCTTCAATGCTCTTACTGAGGGAAGGAGGTTGTGGCCAAGATCTCGTGATACATGGCCCCCATCCATCCTCCCCTCAATACGGTGCAGTCGTCCTGTCCCCTTTGCAGAAAAGCATCCCCAAAGAATGATGTTTCCACCTCCATGTGTCACGGTTGGTATGGTGTTCTTAGGGTTGTACTCATCCTTCTTCTTCCTCCAAACACGGCGAGTGGAGTTTAGACCAAAACGCTCTATTTTTGTCTCATCAGACCACATGACCTTCTCCCATTCCTCCTCTGGATCATCCAGATGGTCATTGGCCAACTTCAGACGGGCCTGGACATGCGCTGGCTTGAGCAGGGGGACCTTGCGTGCGCTGCAGGATTTAAATCCATGACGGAGTAGTAGTGTGTTACTAATGGTTTTCTTTGAGACTATGGTCCCAGCTCTCTTCAGGTCATTGACCAGGTCCTGCCGTGTTGTTCTGGGCTGATCCCTCACCTTCCTCATGATCATTGATGCCCCACGAGGTGAGATCTTGCATGGAGCCCCAGACCGAGGATGATTGACCGTCATCTTGAACTTCTTCCAATTTCTAATAATTGCTCCAACAGTGTTGCCTTCTCACCAAGCTGCTTGCCTATTGTTCTGTAGCCCATCCCAGCCTTGTGCAGGTCTACAATTTTATCCCTGATGTTGTTACACAGCTCTCTGGTCTTGGCCATTGTGAAGAGGTTGGAGTCTGTTTGATTGAGTCTGTGTACAGGTGTCTTTTATACAGGTAACAAGTTCAAACAGGTGCAGTTAATACAGGTAATGAGTGGAGAACAGGAGGGCTTCTTAAAGAAAAACTAACAGGTCTGTGAGAGCCGGAATTCTTACTGGTTGGTAGGTGATCAATACTTATGTCATGAAATAACATGCAAATTAATTACTTAAAAATCATACAATGTGATTTTCTGGATTTTTGTTTTAGATTCCGTCTCTCACAGTTGAAGTGTACCTATGATACAAATTACAGACCTCTACACGCTTTGTAAGTAGGGAAAACCAGCAAAATCGGCAGTGTAACAAATACTTGTTCTCCCCACTGTATGTATTCACCCCCTTTGTTATGAAGCCCCTAAATAAGATCTGGTGCAACCCAATTACCCTTCAGAAGTCACATAATTAGTTAAATAAAGTCCACCTGTGTGCAATCTAAGTGTCAAATGATCTCAGTATATAGACACCTGTTCTGAAAGGGCCCAGAGTCTGCAAACACCACGAAGCAAGGGGCACCGCCAAGCAAGCGGCACCATGAAGACCAAGGAGCTCTCCAAACAGGTCAGGGACAAAGTTGGGGAGAAGTACAGCGTCAGGGACAAAGTTGGGGAGAAGTACAAGGTCAGGGGACAAAGTTGGGGAGAAGTACAGGTCAGGACAAAGTTGGGAGAAGTACAGGTCAGGGACAAAGTTGGGGAGAAGTACAGGTCAGGGACAAAGTTGGGGAGAAGTACAGGTCAGGGACAAAGTTGGGGAGAAGTACAGGTCAGGGACAAGTTGGGGAGAAGTACAGGGTCAGGACAAAGTTGGGGAGAAGTACAGGTCAGGGACAAAGTTGGGGAGAAGTACAGGTCAGGGACAAAGTTGGGGAGAGTACAGGTCAGGGTTGTAAAGGTAAAGTATAAAAATAATAAATAAATATAAAAATATATTAGAAACTTTAACATGATTAAAAAAATGGAAAGAATATGGCGCAACAATAAACCTGCCAAGAGAGGGCCGACCACCAAAACTCACAGACCAGGCAAGGAAGGCATTAATCAGAGAGGCAACAACGAGACCAAATGTAACTCTGAAAAGAGCTGAAAAGCTCCAAGCCATTGCTTAAAATGTTCACCAAAAGGCATGTGGGTGACTCCCCAAAAATATGGAAGAAGGTACTCTGGTCAGAATGTACTCTAAATTTAAGCTTTTTGCCATCAAGATAATCGCTATGTCTGGCGCAAATCCAACACCTCTCATCACCCTGAGAACACCATCCCCAGTGAAGCATAGTGGTGGCAGCATCATGCTGTGGGGCTGTTTTTCATCAGCAGGGACTGGGAAACTGGTCAGAATTTAAGGAAAAATGGATGGTGCTAAATACAGGGAAATTTTTTTGAAAACCTGTTTCAGTCTTCCAGAGACTTGAGACTGGGACGGAGGTTCATCTTCCAGCAGAACAATGACCCTAAGCATACTGCTAAAGCAACACTCGAGTGGTTTAAGGGTAGACATTTAAATGTCTTGGAATGGCCTAGTCAAAGCCCAGACCTCAATCCAATTCAGAATCTGTGGTATGACTTAAAGATTGCTGTACACCAGGGGAACCCATCCAACTTGAAGGAGCTGGAGCAGTTTTGCCTTGAAGAATGGGCAAAGATCCCAGTGGCTAGATATGCCAAGAGACTTGCAGCTGTAATTGCTGCAAAAAGTGTCTCTACAAAGTTTTGACTTTGGGAGGTGGGGGGGGATAGTTATGCACGATCAAGTATTGTTTCACAATACAAAATATTTTGCATCTTCAAAGTGGTAGGTATGTTGAGTAAATCAAATGATACAACCCCCCCCAAAATCAATTTTAATTCCAGGTTGTAAGACAACAAAATAGGAAAAATGCCAAGGGTGTGAATACTTTCACTAGCCACTGTACTCAGTTTACACTCAGACAGTTTATTAGGGACAGCCCGTTCACCAAAATGCTACACTTTGACTGTTCAGTCAAACCCAGTAATATCTGGGGAAGAAAAGACTGTTCAGTCAAACCCAGTAATATCTGGGGAGGTGAAGACTGTTCAGTCAAGCCCAGTCATATCTGGGGAAGAGAAGACTGTTCAGTCAAACCCAGTAATATCTGGGAGAAGAGAAGACTGTTCAGTCAAGCCCAGTCATATCTGGAGAAGAGAAGACTGTTCAGTCAAACCCAGTAATATCTGGGGAAGAGAAGACTGTTCAGTCAAGCCCAGTCATATCTGGAGAAGAGAAGACTGTTCAGTCAAACCCAGTAATATCTGGGGAAGAGAAGACTGTTCAGTCAAACCCAGTCATATCTGTTATTTTCTGTTCCTTTTTAAAGGAGAAACTGTTGGGAGAGAGCTGTTGGGAGAGAGCTGTCCAGGGTCTGTTCTCCTCCTTTCTGATGGGAGAGAGCTGTCCAGGGTCTGTTCTCAAATCAAATCAAATCAAATTTATTTATATAGCCCTTCGTACATTCAGCTGATATCTCAAAGTGCTGTACAGAAACCCAGCCTAAAACCCCAAACAGCAAGCAATGCAGGTGTAGAAGCACGGTGGCTAGGAAAAACTCCCTAGAAAGGCCAATACCTAGGAAGAAACCTAGAGAGGAACCAGGGCTATGTGGGGTGGCCAGTCCTCTTCTGGCTGTGCCGGGTGGAGATTATAACAGAACATGGCCAAGATGTTCAAATGTTCATAAATGACCAGCATGGTCAAATAATAATAAGGCAGAACAGTTGAAACTGGAGCAGCAGCACAGTCAGGTGGAAGTTGAAACTGGAGCCAGCAGCATGGCCAGGTGGACTGGGGACAGCAAGGAGTCATCATGTCAGGTAGTCCTGGGGCATGGTCCTAGGGCTCAGGTCAGTTGAAACTGGAACAGCAGCATGGCCAGGTGGACTGGGGACAGCAAGGAGTCATCATGTCAGGTAGTCCTGGGGCATGGTCCTAGGCTCAGGTCCTCCGAGAGAGAGAAAGAAAGAGAGAAGGAGAGAATTAGAGAACGCACACTTAGATTCACAACAGGACACCGAATAGGAAAGGAGAAGTACTCCAGATATAACAAACTGACCCCAGCCCCCGACACATAAACTACTGCAGCATAATACTGGAGGCTGAGACAGGAGGGGTCAGGAGACACTGTGCCCCCATCCGAGGACCTCCTCTGTTCTGATGGGAGAGAGCTGTCCAGGGTCTGTTCTCCTCTGTTCTGTATGGGAGAGAGCTGTCCAGGGTCTGTTCTCCTCTGTTCTGATGGGAGAGAGCTGTCTAGGGTTCTGTTCTACTCCGTTCTGAGGGGAGGGAGCTGTCTAGGGTTCTGTTCTACTCCGTTCTGATGGGAGAGAGCTGTCCAGGGTCTGTTCTCCTCTGTTCTGATGGGAGAGAGCTGTCCAGGGTCTGTTCTCCTCTGTTCTGATGGGAGAGAGCTGTCCAGGGTCTGTTCTCCTCTGTTCTGATGGGAGAGAGCTGTCCAGGGTTCTGTTCTGCTCCTTTCTGATGGGAGGGAGCTGTCCAGGGTTCTGTTCTCCTCTGTTTCTGATGGGTTAGAGCTGTCCAGGGTCTGTTTCTCCTCCGTTCTGATGGGAGGGAGCTGTCCAGGCTTTGTTCTCCTCCATTCTGATGGGAGGGAGCTGTCCAGGGTTCTGTTCTACTCCTTTCTGACTGGAGGGAGCTGTCCAGGGTTCTGTTCTGCTCCTTTCTGAAGGGAGGGAGCTGTCCAGGGTTCTGTTCTACTCCGTTCTGAGGGCGAGGGAGCTGTCCAGGGTTCTGTTCTACTCCGTTCTGAGGGGAGGGAAGCTGTCCAGGGTTCTGTTCTCCTCTGTTCTGCTCCTTCTGATGGGAGGGAGCTGTCCAGGGTTCTGTTCTCCTCTGTTCTGATGGGAGAGAGCTGTCCAGTGGTTCTGTTCTGCTCCTTTCTGATGGGAGGGAGCTGTCCAGGGTTCTGTTCTCCTCTGTTCTGATGGGTTAGAGCTGTCCAGGGGTCTGTTCACCTCCGTTCTGATGGGGAGGGAGCTGTCCAGGGTTCTTTTCTCCTCCGTTCTGATGGGAGGGAGCTGTCCAGGGGTCTGTTCTCCTCCGTTCTGATGGGAGGGAGCTGTCCAGGGTTTCTGTTCTCCTCCGTTCTGATGGGAGGGAGCTGTCCAGGGTTCTGTTCCCTCCGTTCTGATGGGAGGGAGCTGTCCAGGGTTTCTGTTCTACTCCGTTCTGAGGGGAGGGAGCTGTCCAGGGTTCTGTTCTACTCCGTTCTGAGGGGAGGGAGCTGTCTAGGGTTCTGTTCTACTCCGTTCTGAGGGGAGGGAGCTGTCTAGGGTTCTGTTCTACTCCGTTCTGAGGGGAGGGAGCTGTCTAGGGTTCTGTTCTACTCCGTTCTGAGGGGAGGGAGCTGTCTAGGGTTCTGTTCTACTCTGTTCTGAGGGGAGGGAGCTGTCCAGGGTTCTGTTCTACTCCGTTCTGAGGGGAGGGAGCTGTCCAGGGTTCTGTTCTACTCTGTTCTGAGGGGAGGGAGCTGTCCAGGGTTCTGTTCTACTCTGTTCTGAGGGAGAGGGAGCTGTCCAGGGTTCTGTTCTACTCCGTTCTGAGGGGAGGGAGCTGTCTAGGGTTCTGTTCTACTCCGTTCTGAGGGGAGGGAGCTGTCCAGGGTTCTGTTCTACTCCGTTCTGAGGGGAGGGAGCTGTCCAGGGTTCTGAAAGGAGAGGAACAGAAAAGGAAAGGCAAGGAAAGCAAGAATATAATTAACTGTTGTTCAAGTTTGATTAAACACTCTTTCTGTATTGACAATATACAGCAAAACCAAATAACGCTGGTTCTGGTACACGGTACCACAATACCATCTGATTAAAGGAGAAAGAGCACAAGGGAAGGAGACAACTATGGACTAACCTCGGATGCGTAACCTTTAGCAAGGCTTAAGGTGGAGGAGAGGGTTACAGAAACGTATCATTATGACCTTTTTCCCACTTTGATATAATGCAAAAATGTAATTCTAACTGTTGTTCCACTATGATATCACACTTAAATATAATTATCACTGTTGTTCCACTATGATATCACACTTAAATATAATTATCACTGTTGTTCCACTATGATATCACACTTAAATATAATTATCACTGTTGTTCCACTATGATATCACACTTAAATATAATTATCACTGTTGTTCCACTATGATATCACACTTAAATATAATTATCACTGTTGTTCCAGTTAGATATCACACTTAAATAAAATTATCACTGTTGTTCCAGTTAGATATCACACTTAAATATAATTATCACCGTTGTTTCAGTTAGATATCACACATAAATATAATTATCACCGTTGTTCCAGTTAGATATCACACATAAATATAATTATCACCGTTGTTTCAGTTAGATATCACACTTAAATATAATTATCACCGTTGTTCCAGTTAGATATCACACTTAAATATAATTATCACCGTTGTTCCAGTTAGATATCACACTTAAATATAATTATCACTGTTGTTCCAGTTAGATATCACACTTAAATATAATTATCACTGTTGTTCCAGTTAGATATCACACTTAAATATAATTATCACCGTTGTTCCAGTTAGATATCACACATAAATATAATTATCACCGTTGTTCCAGTTAGATACCACACATAAATATAATTATCACCGTTGTTTCAGTTAGATATCACACTTAAATATAATTATCACCGTTGTTCCAGTTAGATATCACACATCAATATAATTATCACCGTTGTTCCAGTTAGATATCACACATAAATCTCTGTTTGTATTGATGCTGTACTGAACATGTGGAGACTTGTTTAACCACTCCAAACAAGACGTTCCCTCACAGGGACAATAAAGTTGTTCTAATCTATTCTAATCTATTCTATTCTAATCTAGTGAATTCTATTCTAATCTATTCTATTCTATTCTAATCGAATCTATTCAATTCTAATCTATTCTAATCTACTGTATTCTATTCTAATCTATTCTAATCTGTTCTATTCTAATCTATTCTATTCTAATCTATTCTAATCTACTGTATTCTATTCTAATCTATTCTAATCTGTTCTATTCTATTCTAATCTATTCTATTCGAATCTATTCTAGTCTAATCTATTCTATTCTATTCTTATCTAAACTATTCTATTCTAATTTATTTTAATCTGTTCTAATCTATTCTAATCTGTTCTATTCTATTCTAATCTATTCTATTCGAATCTATTCTAGTCTAATCTATTCTATTCTATTCTTATCTAAACTATTCTATTCTAATTTATTTTAATCTGTTCTATTCTATTCTATTTTGCATACCACACAACTCTCTGTGTTGACAGTATACACTGACAGTACGTGTCAACACTACAGTGATTAAAGGGAGAGTACAGGGGAGAGAGCACTACTACTGTTGAGAAGAGAAACCTTTAGCCTTAGTTAATAACCAAACACGCTACAGTGACCAAGGCCTTAGTTAATAACGGAACACGCTACAGTGACCAAGGCCTTAGTTAATAACGGAACACGCTACAGTGACCAAGGCCTTAGTTAATAACGGAACACGCTACAGTGACCAAGGCCTTAGTTAATAACGGAACACGCTACAGTGAACAAGGCCTTAGTTAGTAACGGAACACGCTACAGTGACCAAGGCCTTAGTTAATAACGGAACACGCTACAGTGAACAAGGCCTTAGTTAATAACGGAACACGCTACAGTGAACAAGGCCTTAGTTAATAACGGAACACACTACAGTGACACTACAGTGACCACAGCTCCCTCCCCTACCGATCCTCGACTTTGGCGATGTCATCTACAAAATTGCTTCCAACACTCTACTCAGCAAACTGGATGCAGTTTATCACAGTGCCATCCATTTTGTCACTAAAGCACCTTATACCACCCACCACTGCGACTTGTATGCTCTAGTCGGCTGGCCCTCGCTACATATTCGTCGCCAGACCCACTGGCTCCAGGTCATCTACAAGTCCATGCTAGGTAAAGCTCCGCCTTATCTCAGTTCACTGGTCACGATGGCAACACCCATCCGTAGCACGCGCTCCAGCAGGTGTATCTCACTGATCATCCCTAAAGCCAACACCCCATTTGGCCGCCTTTCGTTCCAGTACTCTGCTGCCTGTGACTGGAACGAATTGCAAAAATCGCTGAAGTTGGAGACTTTTATCTCCCTCACCAACTTCAAACATCTGCTATCTGAGCAGCTAACCGATCGCTGCAGCTGTACATAGTCTATTGGTAAATAGCCCACCCATTTTCACCTACCTCATCCCCATACTGTTTTTATTTATTTACTTTTCTGCTCTTTTGCACACCAATATCTCTACCTGTACATGTCCATCTGATCATTTATCACTCCAGAGTTAATCTGCAAAATATTAATTATTCGCCTACCTCCTCATGCCTTTTGCACACAATGTATATAGACTCCCCTTTTTTTCTACTGTGTTATTGACTTGTTAATTGTTTACTCCATGTGTAACTCTGTGTTGTCTGTTCACACTGCTATGCTTTATCTTGGCCAGGTCGCAGTTGCAAATGAGAACTTGTTCTCAACTAGCCTACCTGGTTAAATAAAGGTGTTCTCAACTAGCCTACCTGGTTAAATAAAGGTGTTCTCAACTAGCCTACCTGGTTAAATAAAGGTGTTCTCAACTAGCCTACCTGGTTAAATAAAGGTGTTCTCAACTAGCCTACCTGGTTAAATAAAGGTGAAATAAAAAAATAAAAATAAAAATGAGTTAATAACGGAACACGCTACAGTGACCAAGGCCTTAGTTAATAACGGAACACGCTACAGTGACCAAGGCCTTAGTTAATAACGGGACACACTACAGTGACCAAGGCCTTAGTTAATAACGGAACACACTACAGTGACCAAGGCCTTAGTTAATAACGGAACACACTACAGTGACCAAGGCCTTAGTTAATAACGGAACACACTACAGTGACCAAGGCCTTAGTTAATAACGGAACACACTACAGTGACCAAGGCCTTAGTTAATAACGGAACACGCTACAGTGACCAAGGCCTTAGTTAATAACGGAACACGCTACAGTGACCAAGGCCTTAGTTAATAACGGAACACGCTACAGTGACCAAGGCCTTAGTTAATAACGGAACACGCTACAGTGACCAAGGCCTTAGTTAATAACGGAACACGCTACAGTGACCAAGGCCTTAGTTAATAACGGAACACGCTACAGTGACCAAGGCCTTAGTTAATAACGGAACACGCTACAGTGACCAAGGCCTTAGTTAATAACGGAACACGCTACAGTGAACAAGGCCTTATAAAACGGAACACGCTACAGTGACCAAGGCCTTAGTTAATAACGGAACACGCTACAGTGACCAAGGCCTTAGTTAATAACGGAACACGCTACAGTGTACATGTCAACATTTAGAACATTACTGACAGTCGTGTGCGAGGGGAATGAGTCTCTTAGGCTGCGCTCCAAATGACACCCTATTCCCTATATAGTGCATAACTTTTGACCCAAGCTCTATGGCACTATAAAGGGAATAGGAAGGCATTTGGGGACATTAGCCATGACCGTTGGCTTTCTCCAATGTTGTGTAGCAGGCAGAAGCAGTTGAAGCAGCCCCAGACAGCTGAAAAGGGCACAGTCATCAGTGGAGGTTGAGGTCCACAGGACGTGACAACACTTCATAATGCATGGGGTTCACATAGTCCATTAACACGGGGGTCAGGTTGGCACCACTACGCCAGTCCTCAGCCCTTACTCAGACACATCAACTATCTCTCTCTCTCTCTCTCTCTAACTGATGTTGTGAGGATAATGTAGTTATCAGGTTGTCATAACTGATGTTATGAGGGTAATGTAGAGAGCAGGTCGTCATAACTGATGTTATGAGGATAATGTAGAGAGCAGGTTGTCATAACTGATGTTATGAGGATAATGTAGAGAGCAGGTCATCATAACTGATGTTATGAGGATAATGTAGTTGGCAGGTCGTAATAACTAATGTTATGAGTATAATGTAGAGAGCAGGTCGTCATAACTGATGTTATGAGGATAATGTAGAGAGCAGGTTGTCATAACTGATGTTATGAGGGTAATGTAGATAGCAGGTCATCATAACTGATGTTATGAGGATAATGTAGAGAGCAGGTCGTCATAACTGATGTAATGAGGATAATGTAGAGAGCAGGTCGTCATAACGGATGTTATGAGGATAATGTAGTTGGCAGGTCGTAATAACTAATGTTATGAGTATAATGTAGAGAGCAGGTCGTCATAACTGATGTTATGAGGATAATGTAGAGAGCAGGTTGTCATAACTGATGTTATGAGGGTAATGTAGCTAGCAGGTCGGCATAACTGATGTTATGAGGATAATGTAGAGAGCAGGTCGTGGTGCGGATGACTGGTAATGACATTCAAACGAGGGTGGCAGAGGCTGATTGGGTACATTTTTTCCTACATAGTACACTGCTTGACCAGCCAAACAAGAGACTTCCTCTCCACCCCTCTTCATCTCTCCTTTGTTCTCATTAGTCAATACTCACATCTCTTACCCTCCTCCTCCTCCCTCTATCTTTTGCTTTCTACTGATCAGCAAATCTCTCCATTAAGGCTGATTGATCCAGCATTAGGGACAGGCAGGTTGTTGAATGTAGGGGGAGGGATGGTGAGAGAGGGGGAGAGAGAAAGGCAGGGAGCGAGAGAGAGAGGAAA
>NC_034179.2:6183296-6250223 GCF_002021735.2 Oncorhynchus kisutch | reverse complement strand
GGTGGAAGGAAGGGAGGAAGTGAGGAAGAAGGAATGAAGGAAGGAAGGAAGGAAGGAAGGAAGGAAGGAAGGAAGGAAGGAAGGAAGGAGGAAGGAAGGAAGGAAGGAAGGAAGGAAGGAAGGAAGGAAGGAAGGAAGGAAGGAAGGAAGGAAGGAAGGGTGGGGGGAGGTTGGGAGGGAGGGAGCGAGGAAAATAGGAAGGAAGGAGGGAACAAAGGATGGAAAGGGAGGGAGAAAGAGAGGGAGGTAGGGATGGAGAGAGGAAGGCAGTGAAGGAGGGAAGTAGGTAGGGAAGGAAGGAGGAAGGAAGGAAGGGAGGGAGTGGGGAAGGTAGGGAGGAAGGAAGGAAGGAAAGAAGTGAGGGAGGAAAAGGTGGTTGGGAGGGAGGGAGGAAAGGAGGTTGGGAGGGAGGGAGGAAAGGAGGTTGGGAGGGAGCGAGTGAGGAACGGAGGGAGGAAGATAGGGAGGGAGGAAGGAAGGAAGGAAGGAAGGAAGGAAGGAAGGGAGGGAAAAAGGAGGGAGGGAGGGACGGAGGGAGGGAGGGAGGATGGAAAGGGAGGGAGTAAGAGAGGGAGGTAGGAGGGATGGAGGGAGAAAGAGGAAGATGGGGAGGGAGGAAGGGAGGAAGGAATGAAGGATGGAAAGGGGGGGAGGAAAGAGGAGGTTGGGAGGAAGTGAGAGAGAGAGAGAGAGAGAGAGAGAGAGAGGAAGGGATGGGAGAGAGGAAGGCAGTAATGAGGGAGTGAGGGAGAAAGAGGAAAGTAGGTAGGGATGGAGGGAGAAGGAAGGAAGGAAGGAATGGAGGTAGTGAGGAAGGTAGGGAGGAAGGAAGGAAGGAAGGAAGGAAGGAAGGAAGGAAGGAAGGGGAAGGAAGGGAAGGAAGGAAGGAAGGAAGGAAGGAAGGAAGGAAGGAAGAAAGGAGGTTGGGAGGGAGGAGCGAGAAACAGAGGGATGAAGAAAGGGAGGAAGGAAGGAAGGGATGGAGGGAGAAAGAGAGGGAGGGATGGGAGAGAGGAAGGCAGTGAAGGAGGGAGGAGGGAGGAGGAGAGGGAGGGATGGAGAGAGGAAGGCAGTGAAGGAGGGATGGAGGGAGGAAGAGGAAAGTAGGTAGGGATGAAGGGATGGAGGGAGGAAGAGAGAGAGGAAAGGAGGTAGAACAGGGAGGGAGAAAGAGAGGGGAGAGAGGAAGGCAGGAGGGAGGAAGAGAAGGAGAGAGAGAGAAAGGAAAGGTGGGAGGGAGGCAGTGAAGGAGGGAGGGAAAAAGAGAGAGAGGAAAGGAGGGAGGAGAGGGAGGGAGAGAGAGAGAGAGAGAGGAAAGGAGGGAGAGAGGGAGGGGGAGAGAGAGAGAGAGGAAAGGAGGTAGGGAGGGAGTGATAGAGGAAGGCAGAGAGAGAGACAGAGAGGGAGGTAAAGTAGCCAACATGCTTGTTCTCCCCTACAGCAGCAAGTAACATGTAACTATTTGAGATTGAAAAATACAAGGTATTGTTTATTTTACACATAATTTAGCCCAAGATATTGAATTTAGCCATCAGTGCCTCCTGAAAGACTTTGGGTGTGTTTGTCTGCTTTCTAGAATGACACGAATGTCACTGTTGTATGGAGGAGTTGGGATGCCTGTCCTCGTTGAAGATCCTACACTGTAATCAATGAGGACGTGAAGGAAATGTCAAACGATGACGCAGAACTCTGTAGCACAAGTGGCTCTTGGAGTGGCCCAAAATGCCCCTGAAAATGAGCTAGCAGAAATGTGAAACATCTAAATGATAGCCTCTACCCTTCATACAGAGCAGAACTAGTGTATTCATTTTCTCACAGCACCACTTAAGGATAACAATGTGTTGTGTAATGCCTATTTGTGTGTGTGTGTGTGTTGTGTAACGTGGGAATTGGCTTTAAGAACACACTGTGCCATTCTATTCACTGTCAGAGTTGATCCGTTGTGTAAGAGTCCTCCTGGGTAAACTGATCAATAAGAAACCTCAGTACTCACTCAGGGAAGAGAAGAACAGGCAAAAGGGGACAAAATCAACTACCGTGGATTCAACAAGACGTCATTTAAAGGCAAAGTTTGGGTTTAACATCTACACATCTGTCTTTGTTCTACGTCTTGTGCAAATTACAAATCAATTTACAGAAGAAAAGAAAACGTATGGACCAGGAGAATTCAGAATGCTTGGTTGTTTAAGTTATGTCAGGAGAATTCAGAATGCTTGGTTGTTTAAATTATGTCAGGAGAATTCAGAATGCTTGGTTGTTTAAGTTATGTCAGGAGAATTCAGAATGCTTGGTTGTTTAAATTATGTCAGGAGAATTCAGAATGCTTGGTTGTTTAAGTTATGTCAGGAGAATTCAGAATGCTTGGTTGTTTAAGTTATGTCAGGAGAATTCAGAATGCTTGGTTGTTTAAGTTATGTCAGGAGAATTCAGAATGCTTGGTTGTTTAAGTTATGTCAGGAGAATTCAGAATGCTTGGTTGTTTAAGTTATGTCAGGAGAATTCAGAATGCTTGGTTGTTTAATTAGGATCAGAATGCTTGGTTGTTTAAGTTATGTCAGGAGAATTCAGAATGCTTGGTTGTTTAAGTTATGTCAGGAGAATTCAGAATGCTTGGTTGTTTAAGTTATGTCAGGAGAATTCAGAATGCTTGGTTGTTTAAGTTATGTCAGGAGAATTCAGAATGCTTGGTTGTTTAAGTTATGTCAGGAGAATTCAGAATGCTTGGTTGTTTAAGTTATGTCAGGAGAATTCAGAATGCTTGGTTGTTTAAGTTATGTCGGGAGAATTCAGAATGCTTGGTTGTTTAAGTTATGTCAGGAGAATTCAGAATGCTTGGTTGTTTAAGTTATGTCAGGAGAATTCAGAATGCTTGGTTGTTTAAGTTATGTCAGGAGAATTCAGAATGCTTGGTTGTTTAAGTTATGTCAGGAGAATTCAGAATGCTTGGTTGTTTAAGTTATGTCAGGAGAATTCAGAATGCTTGGTTGTTTAAGTTATGTCAGGAGAATTCAGAATGCTTGGTTGTTTAAGTTATGTCAGGAGAATTCAGAATGCTTGGTTGTTTAAGTTATGTCAGGAGAATTCAGAATGCTTGGTTGTTTAAGTTATGTCAGGAGAATTCAGAATGCTTGGTTGTTTAAGTTATGTCGGGAGAATTCAGAATGCTTGGTTGTTTAAGTTATGTCAGGAGAATTCAGAATGCTTGGTTGTTTAAGTTATGTCAGGAGAATTCAGAATGCTTGGTTGTTTAAGTTATGTCAGGAGAATTCAGAATGCTTGGTTGTTTAAGTTATGTCAGGAGAATTCAGAATGCTTGGTTGTTTAAGTTATGTCAGGAGAATTCAGAATGCTTGGTTGTTTAAACAGCCACCACTAACATTGAGTGGCTACTGCCAACACACTGTCAATGCCACTGACTCTACTCCAGCCACTTTAATCATGGGAATTGATGGGAAATGATGTAAATATATCACTAGCCACTTTAAACAATGCTACCTTATATAATGTTACTTACCCTACATTATTCATCTCATATGCATACGTAGATACTGTACTCTATATCATCGACTGCATCCTTATGTAATACATGTATCACTAGCCACTTTAACTATGCCACTTGGTTTACATACTCATCTCATATGTATATACTGTACTCGATATCATCTACTGTATCTTGCCTATGAACTTATCCCCTTACACTGTGTATAAGACAGTAGTTTTTTTGGAATTGTTAGTTAGATTACTTGTTCGTTATTACTGCATTGTCGGAACTAGAAGCACAAGCATTTCGCTACACTCGCATTAACATCTGCTAACCATGTGTATGTGACAAATAAATTTGATTTGATTTGATTTGTTTAAGTTATGTCAGGAGAATTCAGAATGCTTGGTTGTTTAAGTTATGTCAGGAGAATTCAGAATGCTTGGTTGTTTAAGTTATGTCAGGAGAATTCAGAATGCTTGGTTGTTTAAGTTATGTCAGGAGAATTCAGAATGCTTGGTTGTTTAAATTATGTCAGGAGAATTCAGAATGCTTGGTTGTTTAAGTTATGTCAGAAGAATTCAGAATGCTTGGTTGTTTAAGTTATGTCAGGAGAATTCAGAATGCTTGGTTGTTTAAGTTATGTCAGGAGAATTCAGAATGCTTGGTTGTTTAAGTTATGTCAGGAGAATTCAGAATGCTTGGTTGTTTAAGTTATGTCAGGAGAATTCAGAATGCTTGGTTGTTTAAATTATGTCAGGAGAATTCAGAATGCTTGGTTGTTTAAATTATGTCAGGAGAATTCAGAATGCTTGGTTGTTTAAATTATGTCAGGAGAATTCAGAATGCTTGGTTGTTTAAATTATGTCAGGAGAATTCAGAATGCTTGGTTGTTTAAATTATGTCAGGAGAATTCATAATGCTTGGTTGTTTAAGTTATGTCAGGAGAATTCAGAATGCTTGGTTGTTTAAGTTATGTCAGGAGAATTCAGAATGCTTGGTTGTTTAAGTTATGTCAAGAGAATTCAGAATGCTTGGTTGTTTAAATTATGTCAGGAGAATTCAGAATGCTTGGTTGTTTAAATTATGTCAGGAGAATTCAGAATGCTTGGTTGTTTAAGTTATGTCAGGAGAATTCAGAATGCTTGGTTGTTTAAGTTATGTCAGGAGAATTCAGAATGCTTGGTTGTTTAAGTTATGTCATTAGAATTCAGAATGCTTGGTTGTTTAAATTATGTCAGGAGAATTCAGAATGCTTGGTTGTTTAAATTATGTCAGGAGAATTCAGAATGCTTGGTTGTTTAAGTTATGTCATTAGAATTCAGAATGCTTGGTTGTTTTAAATTATGTAAGGAGAATTCAGAATGCTTGGTTGTTTAAGTTATGTCATTAGAATTCAGAATGCTTGGTTGTTTAAATTATGTCAGGAGAATTCAGAATGCTTGGTTGTTTAAATTATGTCAGGAGAATTCAGAATGCTTGGTTGTTTAAGTTATGTCAAGAGAATTCAGAATGCTTGGTTGTTTTAAATTATGTCAGGAGAATTCAGAATGCTTGGTTGTTTAAATTATGTCAGGAGAATTCAGAATGCTTGGTTGTTTAAGTTATGTCAGGAGAATTCAGAATGCTTGGTTGTTTAAGTTATGTCAGGAGAATTCAGAATGCTTGGTTGTTTAAGTTATGTCATTAGAATTCAGAATGCTTGGTTGTTTAAATTATGTCAGGAGAATTCAGAATGCTTGGTTGTTTAAATTATGTCAGGAGAATTCAGAATGCTTGGTTGTTTAAGTTATGTCAGGAGAATTCAGAATGCTTGGTTGTTTAAGTTATGTCAGGAGAATTCAGAATGCTTGGTTGTTTAAATTATGTCAGGAGAATTCAGAATGCTTGGTTGTTTAAATTATGTCAGGAGAATTCAGAATGCTTGGTTGTTTAAGTTATGTCAGGAGAATTCAGAATGCTTGGTTGTTTAAGTTATGTCAGGAGAATTCAGAATGCTTGGTTGTTTAAGTTATGTCAGGAGAATTCAGAATGCTTGGTTGTTTAAGTTATGTCAGGAGAATTCAGAATGCTTGGTTGTTTAAGTTATGTCAGGAGAATTCAGAATGCTTGGTTGTTTAAGTTATGTCAGGAGAATTCAGAATGCTTGGTTGTTTAAGTTATGTCAGAAGAAATCAGAATGCTTGGTTGCTTAAATAATGTCAGAATAAATCAGAATGCTTGGTTGCTTAAATTATGTCAGGAGAATTCAGAATGCTTGGTTGTTTAAATTATGCAGAAGAAATCAGAATGCTTGGTTGCTTAAATTATGTCAGGAGAATTCAGAATGCTTGGTTGCTTAAATTATGTCAGGAGAATTCAGAATGCTTGGTTGTTTAAGTTATGTCAGGAGAATTCAGAATGCTTGGTTGTTTAAGTTATGTCATTAGAATTCAGAATGCTTGGTTGTTTAAATTATGTCAGGAGAATTCAGAATGCTTGGTTGTTTAAATTATGTCAGGAGAATTCAGAATGCTTGGTTGTTTAAGTTATGTCAGGAGAATTCAGAATGCTTGGTTGTTTAAGTTATGTCAGGAGAATTCAGAATGCTTGGTTGTTTAAATTATGTCAGGAGAATTCAGAATGCTTGGTTGTTTAAATTATGTCAGGAGAATTCAGAATGCTTGTTTGTTTAAGTTATGTCAGGAGAATTCAGAATGCTTGGTTGTTTAAGTTATGTCAGGAGAATTCAGAATGCTTGGTTGTTTAAGTTATGTCAGGAGAATTCAGAATGCTTGGTTGTTTAAGTTATGTCAGGAGAATTCAGAATGCTTGGTTGTTTAAGTTATGTCAGGAGAATTCAGAATGCTTGGTCGTTTAAGTTATGTCAGGATAATTCAGAATGCTTGGTTGTTTAAGTTATGTCAGGATAATTCAGAATGCTTGGTTGTTTAAGTTATGTCAGGAGAATTCAGAATGCTTGGTTGTTTAAGTTATGTCAGGAGAATTCAGAATGCTTGGTTGTTTAAGTTATGTCAGGAGAATTCAGAATGCTTGGTTGTTTAAGTTATGTCAGGAGAATTCAGAATGCTTGGTTGTTTAAGTTATGTCAGGAGAATTCAGAATGCTTGGTTGTTTAAGTTATGTCAGAAGAAATCAGAATGCTTGGTTGCTTAAATTATGTCAGAAGAAATCAGAATGCTTGGTTGCTTAAATTATGTCAGGAGAATTCAGAATGCTTGGTTGTTTAAATTATGTCAGAAGAAATCAGAATGCTTGGTTGTTTAAGTTATGTCAGGAGAATTCAGAATGCTTGGTTGTTTAAGTTATGTCAGGAGAATTCAGAATGCTTGGTTGTTTAAGTTATGTCAGGAGAATTCAGAATGCTTGGTTGTTTAAGTTATGTCAGGAGAATTCAGAATGCTTGGTTGTTTAAGTTATGTCAGGAGAATTCAGAATGCTTGGTTGTTTAAGTTATGTCAGGAGAATTCAGAATGCTTGGTTGTTTAAGTTATGTCAGGAGAATTCAGAATGCTTGGTTGTTTAAGTTATGTCAGGAGAATTCAGAATGCTTGGTTGTTTAAGTTATGTCAGGAGAATTCAGAATGCTTGGTTGTTTAAGTTATGTCAGGAGAATTCAGAATGCTTGGTTGTTTAAGTTATGTCAGAAGAAATCAGAATGCTTGGTTGCTTAAATTATGTCAGAAGAAATCAGAATGCTTGGTTGGTTAAATTATGTCAGGAGAATTCAGAATGCTTGGTTGTTTAAATTATGCAGAAGAAATCAGAATGCTTGGTTGCTTAAATTATGTCAGGAGAATTCAGAATGCTTGGTTGCTTAAATTATGTCAGGAGAATTCAGAATGCTTGGTTGTTTAAGTTATGTCAGGAGAATTCAGAATGCTTGGTTGTTTAAGTTATGTCATTAGAATTCAGAATGCTTGGTTGTTTAAATTATGTCAGGAGAATTCAGAATGCTTGGTTGTTTAAATTATGTCAGGAGAATTCAGAATGCTTGGTTGTTTAAGTTATGTCAGGAGAATTCAGAATGCTTGGTTGTTTAAGTTATGTCAGGAGAATTCAGAATGCTTGGTTGTTTAAGTTATGTCAGGAGAATTCAGAATGCTTGGTTGTTTAAGTTATGTCAGGAGAATTCAGAATGCTTGGTTGTTTAAGTTATGTCAGGAGAATTCAGAATGCTTGGTCGTTTAAGTTATGTCAGGAGAATTCAGAATGCTTGGTTGTTTAAGTTATGTCAGGAGAATTCAGAATGCTTGGTTGTTTAAGTTATGCCAGGAGAATTCAGAATGCTTGGTTGTTTAAGTTATGTCAGGAGAATTCAGAATGCTTGGTTGTTTAAGTTATGTCAGGAGAATTCAGAATGCTTGGTTGTTTAAGTTATGTCAGGAGAATTCAGAATGCTTGGTTGTTTAAGTTATGTCAGAAGAAATCAGAATGCTTGGTTGCTTAAATTATGTCAGAAGAAATCAGAATGCTTGGTTGCTTAAATTATGTCAGGAGAATTCAGAATGCTTGGTTGTTTAAATTATGTCAGAAGAAATCAGAATGCTTGGTTGCTTAAATTATGTCAGGAGAATTCAGAATGCTTGGTTGCTTAAATTATGTCAGGAGAATTCAGAATGCTTGGTTGTTTAAGTTATGTCAGAAGAAATCAGAATGCTTGGTTGCTTAAGTTATGTCAGGAGAATTCAGAATGCTTGGTTGTTTAAGTTATGTCAGGAGAATTCAGAATGCTTGGTTGTTTAAGTTATGTCAGAAGAAATCAGAATGCTTGGTTGCTTAAATTATGTCAGAAGAAATCAGAATGCTTGGTTGCTTAAATTATGTCAGGAGAATTCAGAATGCTTGGTTGTTTAAATTATGTCAGAAGAAATCAGAATGCTTGGTTGCTTAAATTATGTCAGGAGAATTCAGAATGCTTGGTTGCTTAAATTATGTCAGGAGAATTCAGAATGCTTGGTTGTTTAAGTTATGTCAGAAGAAATCAGAATGCTTGGTTGCTTAAATTATGTCAGAAGAAATCAGAATGATTGGTTGCTTAAATTATGTCAGGAGAATTCAGAATGCTTGGTTGCTTAAATTATGTCAGGAGAATTCAGAATGCTTGGTTGTTTAAGTTATGTCAGGAGAATTCAGAATGCTTGGTTGTTTAAGTTATGTCATTAGAATTCAGAATGCTTGGTTGTTTAAATTATGTCAGGAGAATTCAGAATGCTTGGTTGTTTAAATTATGTCAGGAGAATTCAGAATGCTTGGTTGTTTAAGTTATGTCAGGAGAATTCAGAATGCTTGGTTGTTTAAGTTATGTCAGGAGAATTCAGAATGCTTGGTTGTTTAAATTATGTCAGGAGAATTCAGAATGCTTGGTTGTTTAAATTATGTCAGGAGAATTCAGAATGCTTGGTTGTTTAAGTTATGTCAGGAGAATTCAGAATGCTTGGTTGTTTAAGTTATGTCAGGAGAATTCAGAATGCTTGGTTGTTTAAGTTATGTCAGGAGAATTCAGAATGCTTGGTTGTTTAAGTTATGTCAGGAGAATTCAGAATGCTTGGTTGTTTAAGTTATGTCAGGAGAATTCAGAATGCTTGGTTGTTTAAGTTATGTCAGGAGAATTCAGAATGCTTGGTTGTTTAAATTATGTCAGGAGAATTCAGAATGCTTGGTTGTTTAAATTATGTCAGGAGAATTCAGAATGCTTGGTTGTTTAAGTTATGTCAGGAGAATTCAGAATGCTTGGTTGTTTAAGTTATGTCAGGAGAATTCAGAATGCTTGGTTGTTTAAGTTATGTCAGGAGAATTCAGAATGCTTGGTTGTTTAAGTTATGTCAGGAGAATTCAGAATGCTTGGTTGTTTAAGTTATGTCAGGAGAATTCAGAATGCTTGGTTGTTTAAGTTATGTCGGGAGAATTCAGAATGCTTGGTCGTTTAAGTTATGTCAGGAGAATTCAGAATGCTTGGTTGTTTAAGTTATGTCAGGAGAATTCAGAATGCTTGGTTGTTTAAGTTATGTCAGGAGAATTCAGAATGCTTGGTTGTTTAAGTTATGTCAGGAGAATTCAGAATGCTTGGTTGTTTAAGTTATGTCAGGAGAATTCAGAATGCTTGGTTGTTTAAGTTATGTCAGGAGAATTCAGAATGCTTGGTTGTTTAAGTTATGTCAGGAGAATTCAGAATGCTTGGTTGTTTAAGTTATGTCAGAAGAAATCAGAATGCTTGGTTGCTTAAATTATGTCAGAAGAAATCAGAATGCTTGGTTGCTTAAATTATGTCAGGAGAATTCAGAATGCTTGGTTGTTTAAATTATGTCAGAAGAAATCAGAATGCTTGGTTGCTTAAATTATGTCAGGAGAATTCAGAATGCTTGGTTGCTTAAATTATGTCAGGAGAATTCAGAATGCTTGGTTGTTTAAGTTATGTCAGAAGAAATCAGAATGCTTGGTTGCTTAAATTATGTCAGAAGAAATCAGAATGCTTGGTTGCTTAAATTATGTCAGGAGAATTCAGAATGCTTGGTTGTTTAAATTATGTCAGAAGAAATCAGAATGCTTGGTTGCTTAAATTATGTCAGGAGAATTCAGAATGCTTGGTTGCTTAAATTATGTCAGAAGAAATCAGAATGCTTGGTTGCTTAAATTATGTCAGAATAAATCAGAATGCTTGGTTGCTTAAATTATGTCAGGAGAATTCAGAATGCTTGGTTGTTTAAATTATGCAGAAGAAATCAGAATGCTTGGTTGCTTAAATTATGTCAGGAGAATTCAGAATGCTTGGTTGCTTAAATTATGTCAGGAGAATTCAGAATGCTTGGTTGTTTAAGTTATGTCAGGAGAATTCAGAATGCTTGGTTGTTTAAGTTATGTCATTAGAATTCAGAATGCTTGGTTGTTTAAATTATGTCAGGAGAATTCAGAATGCTTGGTTGTTTAAATTATGTCAGGAGAATTCAGAATGCTTGGTTGTTTAAGTTATGTCAGGAGAATTCAGAATGCTTGGTTGTTTAAGTTATGTCAGGAGAATTCAGAATGCTTGGTTGTTTAAATTATGTCAGGAGAATTCAGAATGCTTGGTTGTTTAAATTATGTCAGGAGAATTCAGAATGCTTGTTTGTTTAAGTTATGTCAGGAGAATTCAGAATGCTTGGTTGTTTAAGTTATGTCAGGAGAATTCAGAATGCTTGGTTGTTTAAATTATGTCAGGAGAATTCAGAATGCTTGGTTGTTTAAATTATGTCAGGAGAATTCAGAATGCTTGGTTGTTTAAGTTATGTCAGGAGAATTCAGAATGCTTGGTTGTTTAAGTTATGTCAGGAGAATTCAGAATGCTTGGTTGTTTAAGTTATGTCAGGAGAATTCAGAATGCTTGGTTGTTTAAGTTATGTCAGGAGAATTCAGAATGCTTGGTTGTTTAAGTTATGCCAGGAGAATTCAGAATGCTTGGTTGTTTAAGTTATGTCAGAAGAAATCAGAATGCTTGGTTGCTTAAATTATGTCAGAAGAAATCAGAATGCTTGGTTGCTTAAATTATGTCAGGAGAATTCAGAATGCTTGGTTGTTTAAATTATGTCAGAAGAAATCAGAATGCTTGGTTGCTTAAATTATGTCAGGAGAATTCAGAATGCTTGGTTGCTTAAATTATGTCAGGAGAATTCAGAATGCTTGGTTGTTTAAGTTATGTCAGAAGAAATCAGAATGCTTGGTTGCTTAAATTATGTCAGAAGAAATCAGAATGCTTGGTTGCTTAAATTATGTCAGGAGAATTCAGAATGCTTGGTTGCTTAAATTATGTCAGGAGAATTCAGAATGCTTGGTTGTTTAAGTTATGTCAGGAGAATTCAGAATGCTTGGTTGTTTAAGTTATGTCATTAGAATTCAGAATGCTTGGTTGTTTAAATTATGTCAGGAGAATTCAGAATGCTTGGTTGTTTAAATTATGTCAGGAGAATTCAGAATGCTTGGTTGTTTAAGTTATGTCAGGAGAATTCAGAATGCTTGGTTGTTTAAGTTATGTCAGGAGAATTCAGAATGCTTGGTTGTTTAAATTATGTCAGGAGAATTCAGAATGCTTGGTTGTTTAAATTATGTCAGGAGAATTCAGAATGCTTGGTTGTTTAAGTTATGTCAGGAGAATTCAGAATGCTTGGTTGTTTAAGTTATGTCAGGAGAATTCAGAATGCTTGGTTGTTTAAGTTATGTCAGGAGAATTCAGAATGCTTGGTTGTTTAAGTTATGTCAGGAGAATTCAGAATGCTTGGTTGTTTAAGTTATGTCAGGAGAATTCAGAATGCTTGGTTGTTTAAGTTATGTCAGGAGAATTCAGAATGCTTGGTTGTTTAAATTATGTCAGGAGAATTCAGAATGCTTGGTTGTTTAAATTATGTCAGGAGAATTCAGAATGCTTGGTTGTTTAAGTTATGTCAGGAGAATTCAGAATGCTTGGTTGTTTAAGTTATGTCAGGAGAATTCAGAATGCTTGGTTGTTTAAGTTATGTCAGGAGAATTCAGAATGCTTGGTTGTTTAAGTTATGTCAGGAGAATTCAGAATGCTTGGTTGTTTAAGTTATGTCAGGAGAATTCAGAATGCTTGGTTGTTTAAGTTATGTCGGGAGAATTCAGAATGCTTGGTCGTTTAAGTTATGTCAGGAGAATTCAGAATGCTTGGTTGTTTAAGTTATGTCAGGAGAATTCAGAATGCTTGGTTGTTTAAGTTATGTCAGGAGAATTCAGAATGCTTGGTTGTTTAAGTTATGTCAGGAGAATTCAGAATGCTTGGTTGTTTAAGTTATGTCAGGAGAATTCAGAATGCTTGGTTGTTTAAGTTATGTCAGGAGAATTCAGAATGCTTGGTTGTTTAAGTTATGTCAGGAGAATTCAGAATGCTTGGTTGTTTAAGTTATGTCAGAAGAAATCAGAATGCTTGGTTGCTTAAATTATGTCAGAAGAAATCAGAATGCTTGGTTGCTTAAATTATGTCAGGAGAATTCAGAATGCTTGGTTGTTTAAATTATGTCAGAAGAAATCAGAATGCTTGGTTGCTTAAATTATGTCAGGAGAATTCAGAATGCTTGGTTGCTTAAATTATGTCAGGAGAATTCAGAATGCTTGGTTGTTTAAGTTATGTCAGAAGAAATCAGAATGCTTGGTTGCTTAAATTATGTCAGAAGAAATCAGAATGCTTGGTTGCTTAAATTATGTCAGGAGAATTCAGAATGCTTGGTTGTTTAAATTATGTCAGAAGAAATCAGAATGCTTGGTTGCTTAAATTATGTCAGGAGAATTCAGAATGCTTGGTTGCTTAAATTATGTCAGAAGAAATCAGAATGCTTGGTTGCTTAAATTATGTCAGAATAAATCAGAATGCTTGGTTGCTTAAATTATGTCAGGAGAATTCAGAATGCTTGGTTGTTTAAATTATGCAGAAGAAATCAGAATGCTTGGTTGCTTAAATTATGTCAGGAGAATTCAGAATGCTTGGTTGCTTAAATTATGTCAGGAGAATTCAGAATGCTTGGTTGTTTAAGTTATGTCAGGAGAATTCAGAATGCTTGGTTGTTTAAGTTATGTCATTAGAATTCAGAATGCTTGGTTGTTTAAATTATGTCAGGAGAATTCAGAATGCTTGGTTGTTTAAATTATGTCAGGAGAATTCAGAATGCTTGGTTGTTTAAGTTATGTCAGGAGAATTCAGAATGCTTGGTTGTTTAAGTTATGTCAGGAGAATTCAGAATGCTTGGTTGTTTAAATTATGTCAGGAGAATTCAGAATGCTTGGTTGTTTAAATTATGTCAGGAGAATTCAGAATGCTTGTTTGTTTAAGTTATGTCAGGAGAATTCAGAATGCTTGGTTGTTTAAGTTATGTCAGGAGAATTCAGAATGCTTGGTTGTTTAAATTATGTCAGGAGAATTCAGAATGCTTGGTTGTTTAAATTATGTCAGGAGAATTCAGAATGCTTGGTTGTTTAAGTTATGTCAGGAGAATTCAGAATGCTTGGTTGTTTAAGTTATGTCAGGAGAATTCAGAATGCTTGGTTGTTTAAGTTATGTCAGGAGAATTCAGAATGCTTGGTTGTTTAAGTTATGTCAGGAGAATTCAGAATGCTTGGTTGTTTAAGTTATGCCAGGAGAATTCAGAATGCTTGGTTGTTTAAGTTATGTCAGGAGAATTCAGAATGCTTGGTTGTTTAAGTTATGTCAGGAGAATTCAGAATGCTTGGTTGTTTAAGTTATGTCAGGAGAATTCAGAATGCTTGGTTGTTTAAGTTATGTCAGAAGAAATCAGAATGCTTGGTTGCTTAAATTATGTCAGAAGAAATCAGAATGCTTGGTTGCTTAAATTATGTCAGGAGAATTCAGAATGCTTGGTTGTTTAAATTATGTCAGAAGAAATCAGAATGCTTGGTTGCTTAAATTATGTCAGGAGAATTCAGAATGCTTGGTTGCTTAAATTATGTCAGGAGAATTCAGAATGCTTGGTTGTTTAAGTTATGTCAGAAGAAATCAGAATGCTTGGTTGCTTAAATTATGTCAGAAGAAATCAGAATGCTTGGTTGCTTAAATTATGTCAGGAGAATTCAGAATGCTTGGTTGCTTAAATTATGTCAGGAGAATTCAGAATGCTTGGTTGTTTAAGTTATGTCAGGAGAATTCAGAATGCTTGGTTGTTTAAGTTATGTCATTAGAATTCAGAATGCTTGGTTGTTTAAATTATGTCAGGAGAATTCAGAATGCTTGGTTGTTTAAATTATGTCAGGAGAATTCAGAATGCTTGGTTGTTTAAGTTATGTCAGGAGAATTCAGAATGCTTGGTTGTTTAAGTTATGTCAGGAGAATTCAGAATGCTTGGTTGTTTAAATTATGTCAGGAGAATTCAGAATGCTTGGTTGTTTAAATTATGTCAGGAGAATTCAGAATGCTTGGTTGTTTAAGTTATGTCAGGAGAATTCAGAATGCTTGGTTGTTTAAGTTATGTCAGGAGAATTCAGAATGCTTGGTTGTTTAAGTTATGTCAGGAGAATTCAGAATGCTTGGTTGTTTAAGTTATGTCAGGAGAATTCAGAATGCTTGGTTGTTTAAGTTATGTCGGGAGAATTCAGAATGCTTGGTCGTTTAAGTTATGTCAGGAGAATTCAGAATGCTTGGTTGTTTAAGTTATGTCAGGAGATTTCAGAATGCTTGGTTGTTTAAGTTATGTCAGGAGAATTCAGAATGCTTGGTTGTTTAAGTTATGTCAGGAGAATTCAGAATGCTTGGTTGTTTAAGTTATGTCAGGAGAATTCAGAATGCTTGGTTGTTTAAGTTATGTCAGGAGAATTCAGAATGCTTGGTTGTTTAAGTTATGTCAGGAGAATTCAGAATGCTTGGTTGTTTAAGTTATGTCAGAAGAAATCAGAATGCTTGGTTGCTTAAATTATGTCAGAAGAAATCAGAATGCTTGGTTGCTTAAATTATGTCAGGAGAATTCAGAATGCTTGGTTGCTTAAATTATGTCAGGAGAATTCAGAATGCTTGGTTGTTTAAGTTATGTCAGAAGAAATCAGAATGCTTGGTTGCTTAAATTATGTCAGAAGAAATCAGAATGCTTGGTTGCTTAAATTATGTCAGGAGAATTCAGAATGCTTGGTTGTTTAAATTATGTCAGAAGAAATCAGAATGCTTGGTTGCTTAAATTATGTCAGGAGAATTCAGAATGCTTGGTTGCTTAAATTATGTCAGAAGAAATCAGAATGCTTGGTTGCTTAAATTATTTCAGGAGAATTCAGAATGCTTGGTTGCTTAAATTATGTCAGGAGAATTCAGAATGCTTGGTTGTTTAAGTTATGTCAGGAGAATTCAGAATGCTTGGTTGTTTAAATTATGTCAGGAGAATTCAGAATGCTTGGTTGCTTAAATTATGACAGGAGAATTCAGAATGCTTGGTTGTTTAAGTTATGTCAGGAGAATTCAGAATGCTTGGTTGCTTAAATTATGTCAGGAGAATTCAGAATGCTTGGTTGCTTAAATTATGTCAGGAGAATTCAGAATGCTTGGTTGTTTAAATTATGTCAGAAGAAATCAGAATGCTTGGTTGTTTAAGTTATGTCAGGAGAATTCAGAATGCTAGTGGGACTAGTGGACCAGGGGGACTAGTGGACCAGTGGGACTAGTGGGACCAGAGGGACTAGTGGACCAGGGGGACCAGGGGAACTAGTGGGACCAGGGGGACCAGGGGGACTAGTGGGACTAGTGGACCAGGGGGACTAGTGGACCAGGGGGGCCAGGGGAACTAGTGGGACCAGGGGGGCCAGGGGAACTAGTGGGACCAGGGGGACCAGGGTGACTAGTGGGACTAGTGGACCAGGGGGACTAGTGGACCAGGGGAACTAGTGGGACCAGGGGGACCAGGGGGACTAGTGGACCAGGGGGACTAGTGGACCAGGGGGACTAGTGGACCAGGGGGACCAGGAAAACTAGTGGGACCAGGGGGGCCAGGGGAACTAGTGGGACCAGGGGGACCAGGGGGACTAGTGGACCAGGGGGACCAGGGGAACTAGTGGGACCAGGGAGCCAGGGGAACTAGTGGGACCAGGGGGACCAGGGGGACTAGTGGACCAGGGGGACCAGGGGAACTAGTGGGACCAGGGGGACTAGTGGGACTAGTGGACCAGGGGGACTAGTAGACAGGGGGGCCAGGGGAACTAGTGGGACCAGGGGGACCAGGGGAACTAGTGGGACCAGGGGGACCAGGGGAACTAGTGGGACCAGGGGGACCAGGGAGACTATTGGGACCAGGGAGACTAATGGGACCAGGGAGACTAGTTGGACCAGGGAGACTATCGGGACCAGGGAGACTATCGGGTCCAGGGAGACTAGTGGGACCAGGGAGACTAGTTAGACCAGGGAGACTATCGGGACCAAGGAGACTAGTGGACCAGGGATACTAGTGGGACATATGCCAACTTCTTGACAGATTCTTTCACTGGCCTCAGACTTGAATCCCTTTCTATCGACCATCCCAAACACTTGTAACTGCACTGGTGATTGAGCAGGGAAAACATTTTCTTTGATGGGAGAGAGATTAGGGGTTTTAATCACTGCTCAGAGATACTCAGACCTAGGCAGAGCAGGACGACAGCCAGGGTCAACATGGCTAGAGGAGCGTTGGCACGTTGACTGGCAGATTCTCTAATTGCTTTGGAAGTTTGACGATGAAGGGCATAAGTGTTTTGACAGTATGACAGGCAGTGAGTCTTCTGGTCATTCAGATCATACGCACGCATATGAACACAGGCAGGCAGGCATAGAGACAGACAGACAGACAGACAGACAGACAGACAGACAGACAGACAGACAGACAGACAGACAGACAGACAGACAGACAGACAGACAGACAGACAGATTTGCTGTGACAACAGTCTGATTTGTCCTGTAAATGACCTTGACTGCTACCTTTCAACGGATCAATGACTATTTGTATGTGTTCAACTGCTATGAATGAGAGATTCCATCTCGCAATTCCCGTGAAGCAAGTTTCCTGGGCTCCAATGTGGAGAAGAGATCATTTACAACGAGATAATTTGTGGCGAGAGAGACTCGTGTTTGTAGACGATAGCGCTGCTAGATCATCTGTGAAATAACTTTTATTAGGGGACATTTATTTGCTCGTCATGCGAACGCGGAGCAGCCGGTCGTTCAAATGATGATAAAAACGACCTGCCATCAATCCGTTCTTCATGCTAAATGTTGTGTTTCTACAGGGTTGGTCTCCATTGAGACCCGGGTCTAATTTACAAGGTAACCCTGTGAACATGAACATACACAATTTACATAATGAAAGAAAATATCCATACAAAACAATAAATCCAAGATTAGGCAAATCCAGGGGCCTCCCGAGTGACGGTCTAACAAACTGCATCCTAGTGTTCCAGCGTCACCCACAGGAGACCCACAGCAGACCCACAGGACCTCCAGGACCTCCAGGACCTCTAGGACCTCCAGGACCTCCAGGACCTCTAGGACCTCCAGAACCTCCAGGACCTCTAGGACCTCCAGGACCTCCAGAACCTCTAGGACCTCCAGAACCTCTAGGACCTCCAGGACCTCTAGGATCTCCAGAACCGTCAGAACCTCCAGGACCTCTAGGACCTCCAGAACCCCCAGGACCTCTAGGACCTCCAGGACCTCCAGAACCTCCAGGACCTCTAGGATCTCCAGAACCGTCAGAACCTCCAGGACCTCTAGGACCTCCAGAACCCCCAGGACCTCTAGGACCTCCAGGACCTCCAGAACCTCCAGGACCTCCAGAACCTCCAGAACCTCCAGGACCTCCAGAACCTCTAGGACCTCCAGAACCTCCAGGACCTCGAGGACCTCTAGGATCTCCAGGACCTCCAGAGCCCCCAGAACCTCCAGGACCTCCAGAACCTCCAGAACCTCCAGAAGCTCCAGGACCTCCAGAACCTCTAGAGCCTCCAGGACCTCCAGAACCTCCAGAACCTCCAGGACCTCCAGAGCCTCCAGAACCTCCAGGACCTCCAGGACCTCCAGAACCTCCAGAAGCTCCAGGACCTCCAGAACCTCTAGAGCCTCCAGGACCTCCAGAACCATCCAGAAGCTCCAGTACCTCCAGAACCTCTAGAGCCTCCAGGACCTCCAGAACCTCTAGAGCCTCCAGGACTTCCAGAACCTCCAGAACCTCCAGGACCTCCAGAACCTCCAGGACCTCCAGAGCCTCCAGAACCTCCAGGACCTCCAGGACCTCCAGAACCTCCAGAAGCTCCAGGACCTCCAGAACCTCTAGAGCCTCCAGGACCTCCAGAACCATCCAGAAGCTCCAGTACCTCCAGAACCTCTAGAGCCTCCAGGACCTCCAGAACCTCTAGAGCCTCCAGGACCTCCAGAACCTCCAGAACCTCCAGGACCTCCAGAACCTCCAGGGCCTCCAGAACCTCCAGGACCTCCAGGACCTCCAGAACCTCCAGAAGCTCCAGGACCTCCAGAACCTCTAGAGCCTCCAGGACCTCCATAACCATCCAGAAGCTCCAGTACCTCCAGAACCTCTAGAGCCTCCAGGACCTCCAGAACCTCTAGAGCCTCCAGGACTTCCAGAACCTCCAGAACCTCCAGGACCTCCAGAACCTCTAGAGCCTCCAGGACCTCCAGAACCTCTAGAGCCTCCAGGACCTCCAGAACCTCTAGAATCTCCAGGACCTCCAGGACCTCCAGAACCTCCAGAACCTCCAGGACCTCCAGAACCTCCAGCACCTCCAGAACCTCTAGAGCCTCCAGAACCTCCAGAACCTCCAGAACCTCTAGAACCTCCAGGACATCCAGGACCTCCAGAACCTCTAGAACCTCCAGAACCTCTAGAACCTCCAGGACCTCCAGGACCTCCAGAACCTCCAGGACCTCCAGCACCTCCAGGACCTCCAGAACCTCCAGTACCTCCAGGACCTCCAGAACCTCCAGGACCTCCAGAGCCTCCAGAACCTCCAGGACCTTCAGAAGCTCCAGGACCTCCAGAACCTCCAGAGCCCCCAGGACCTCCAGAACCTCCAGGACCCCCAGAACCTCCAGAAGCTCCAGGACCTCCAGAACCTCCAGGACCTCCAGAACCTCCAGAACCGCCAGAAGCTCCAGGACCCCCAGAAGCTCCAGGACCTCCAGTTCCTCCAGAACCTCTAGAGCCTCCAGGACCTCCAGAACCTCCAGGACCTCCAGAACCTCCAGAAGCTCCAGAACCTCCAGACCCTCTAGAGCCTCCAGGACCTCTAGGACCTCCAGAACCTCCAGGACCTCTAGGACCTCCAGGACCTCCAGAACCTCCAGGACCTCCAGAACCAATCAACCCAATGAAGACATGAGCTGAGTGGCTGAAGAACCGCTTTATATATAAAACAGTAGGAACACTTTCCTAATATTGAGTTGCACCATCTTTTGCCCTCAGAACAGCCTCAATACGTCGGAGCATGGACTCTACAAGGTGTCTAAAGCATTCCACAGGGATGCTGGTTCATGTTGACTCCAATGCTTCCCACAGTTGTGTCGAGTTGGCTGGATGTCCTTTGGGTGGTGGACCATTCTTGATACAAACTGGAAACTGTTGAGCGTGAAAAACCCAGCAGCATTGCAGTTCTTGACATAAACCGGTGCTCCTGTCACCTACTACCATACCCTGTTTAAAGGCACTTAAATATTTTTATCCTGCCCATTCACCCTCTGAATGGCACACAATCCCATGTCTCAATTGTCTCAAGGCTTAAAAATCCTTCGGTAGACTTTTCTTGCAGTCAAATGACCCTGTGGCTTCATGGGCGGGGCGTTATTAATGTTTTTCATAGTTCAAAAAATATATATAATTCTGCCAAAAATTCTGGTGTTTCTATATCAAACAGTGTTGTTATATTTCAGTCTTCTGTGATGTACAGTTTTAGCCAAGAGTGTACAAAGCTGTCATCAAGGCAAAGGGTGGCTACTTTGAGGAATCTCAACTATAAAATATATTTTGATTTGTTTAACACTTTTTTGGTTACTACATGATTCCATGTGTGTTATTTCATAGTTTTGATGTTTCAGTATTATTCTACAATGTGGAAAATAGTAAAATAGTAAAATAAATGGATGGTGAGGGATCCTGGACGTGGGAGCAGATGGAGGCAGTGAGGGAGTAACAACGACGACACCGGGGTTTGCGACCATGAAGGAAGCACGAGATGCAGACCAGATTTTTTTGGGAGGGGGGGGGGTGGCACATGGGGTGATTGGCGGAGCCAGGTTGCAGACCAGAGCCAACTCCCTGCAGCCGCTTTAAGGAGTGTGTTCAGGCACCATGTTATGCGGTGATACGCACTGTGTCTCCAGTTCCTCCGGCGACGATCCACGGTCCGGTTCCTCCGGCGATGATCTATGGTCCAGAGTCCCCGGCGACGATCCACGGTCCGGTTCCACGGAAGTGTAGGGATCAGCGAGCGGAGCGTGGTCTACGTCCCGAACTGGAGCCGCCACCGAGGCTAGATACCCACCCGGACCCTCCCCCATAGAGTCAGGTTTTGCGGCCGGAGTCCGCACCTTTTGGTGCTGGGGGGGGGAGACTGTCACGCCCTGACCTTAGAGAGCCTTTTTATTTCTCTATTTGGTTAGGTCGAGGTGTGATTTGGGTGGGCATTCTACTTTTTCTATTTCTTTGTTGGCCGGGTATGGTTCCCAATCAGAGGCAGCTGTCTATCGTTGTCTCTGATTGGGGATCATACTTAGGTAGGCAGCCTTTTTCCCACCTTTAGTTTGTGGGATCGTGACTATGTTGGGGCGGCAGCGTAGCCTAGTGGTTAGAGTGTTGGACTAGTAACCGGAAGGTTGCGAGTTCAAACCCCCGAGCTGACAAGGTACAAATCTGTCGTTCTGCCCCTGAACAGGCAGTTAACCCACTGTTCCTAGGCCGTCATTGAAAATAAGAATTTGTTCTTAACTGACTTGCCTGGTTAAATAAAGGTTAAATAAATATATATATATATATGTTTGTGTGGGAGTTGCTTTCTGCACCGCATGTAGCTTTACTTTCGTTTTTGTATTTTGGTGGTTTTTCAATGAAGTACTGGGTGAAACGTTGATTGAACAGCCTTCCTCGTACTTTCCAAAGTGAGGCAGGATTGATTAATTAATGATTGAAATCAATTTTAGTTCTCAACTTTTTTGTTGTTGTCAGTTTTTCAATATGTGTTTTAAAAGACAGTTTATGATCAAACCAAATACCCAAGTAATTATAATGGGGAACTTTAATGGGGAACTTTAATCAACTCTTTAATGTGCAGATATGCAGGTCATGGTCAATATTACAAGGCCAAGAGAACAGCATAAAGTTGGTTTTATTAGCATTTAGTTCTAGTTCAGGATCAGTAAGTGATTTTTGTTCTGTTTCTCTCTAAGGGAGGGGGCTGTCCAGGGTTCTGTTCTGTTCTGTTCCTCTCTAAGGGAGGGGGCTGTCCATGGTTCTGTTCTGTTCTGTTCCTCTCTAAGGGAGGGGGCTATCCATGGTTCTGTTCTGTTCCTCTCTAAGGGAGGGGGCTGTCCAGGTTTCTGTTATGTTCTGTTCCTCTCTAAGGGAGGGGGCTGTCCAGGGTTCTGTTCTGTTCTGTTCCTCTCTAAGGGAGGGGGCTGTCCAGGGTTCTGTTCTGTTCTGTTCCTCTCTAAGGGAGGGGGCTATCCATGGTTCTGTTCTGTTCCTCTCTAAGGGAGGGGGCTGTCCAGGTTTCTGTTATGTTCTGTTCCTCTCTAAGGGAGGGGGCTGTCCAGGGTTCTGTTCTGTTCTGTTCCTCTCTAAGGGAGGGGGCTGTCCAGGGTTCTGTCCTGTTCCTCTCTAAGGGAGGGGGCTGTCCAGGGTCCTGTTCTGTTCCTCTCTAAGGGAGGGGGCTGTCCAGGGTCCTGTCCAGACTGGTAGCTGCTGAAACAGTATTACGTCCAGGACTAAAACCAGACTGGTAGCTGCTGAAACAGTATTACATCCAGGTCTAAAACCAGACTGGTAGCTGCTGAAACAGTATTACATTCAGGACTAAAACCAGACTGGTAGCTGCTGAAACAGTATTACATCCAGGTCTAAAACCAGACTGGTAGCTGCTGAAACAGTATTACATCCAGGTCTAAAACCAGACTGGTAGCTGCTGAAACAGTATTACATTCAGGACTAAAACCAGACTGGTAGCTGCTGAAACAGTATTACATCCAGGTCTAAAACCAGACTGGTAGCTGCTGAAACAGTATTACATCCAGGACTAAAACCAGACTGGTAGCTGCTGAAACAGTATTACATCCAGGTCTAAAACCAGACTGGTAGCTGCTGAAACAGTATTACATCCAGGACTAAAACCAGACTGGTAGCTGCTGAAACAGTATTACATCCAGGTCTAAAACCAGACTGGTAGCTGCTGAAACAGTATTACATTCAGGACTAAAACCAGACTGGTAGCTGCTGAAACAGTATTACATCCAGGTCTAAAACCAGACTGGTAGCTGCTGAAACAGTATTACATCCAGTTCTAAAACCAGACTGGTAGCTGCTGAAACAGTATTACGTCCAGGACTAAAACCAGACTGGTAGCTGCTGAAACAGTATTACATCCAGGTCTAAAACCAGACTGGTAGCTGCTGAAACAGTATTACATCCAGGACTAAAACCAGACTGGTAGCTGCTGAAACAGTATTACATCCAGGTCTAAAACCAGACTGGTAGCTGCTGAAACAGTATTACATCCAGGACTAAAACCAGACTGGTAGCTGCTGAAACAGTATTACATCCAGGTCTAAAACCAGACTGGTAGCTGCTGAAACAGTATTACATTCAGGACTAAAACCAGACTGGTAGCTGCTGAAACAGTATTACATCCAGGTCTAAAACCAGACTGGTAGCTCCTGAAACAGTATTACATCCAGGTCTAAAACCAGACTGGTAGCTGCTGAAACAGTATTACATTCAGGACTAAAACCAGACTGGTAGCTGCTGAAACAGTATTACATCCAGGTCTAAAACCAGACTGGTAGCTGCTGAAACAGTATTACATCCAGGACTAAAACCAGACTGGTAGCTGCTGAAACAGTATTACATCCAGGTCTAAAACCAGACTGGTAGCTGCTGAAACAGTATTACATCCAGGACTAAAACCAGACTGGTAGCTGCTGAAACAGTATTACATCCAGGTCTAAAACCAGACTGGTAGCTGCTGAAACAGTATTACATTCAGGACTAAAACCAGACTGGTAGCTGCTGAAACAGTATTACATCCAGGTCTAAAACCAGACTGGTAGCTGCTGAAACAGTATTACATCCAGTTCTAAAACCAGACTGGTAGCTGCTGAAACAGTATTACATTCAGGACTAAAACCAGACTGGTAGCTGCTGAAACAGTATTACATCCAGGTCTAAAACCAGACTGGTAGCTGCTGAAACAGTATTACATCCAGGACTAAAACCAGACTGGTAGCTGCTGAAACAGTATTACATCCAGGTCTAAAACCAGACTGGTAGCTGCTGAAACAGTATTACATCCAGGTCTAAAACCAGACTGGTAGCTGCTGAAACAGTATTACATCCAGGACTAAAACCAGACTGGTAGCTGCTGAAACAGTATTACATCCAGGACTAAAACCAGACTGGTAGCTGCTGAAACAGTATTACATCCAGGACTAAAACCAGACTGGTAGCTGCTGAAACAGTATTACATCCAGGACTAAAACCAGACTGGTAGCTGCTGAAACAGTTTTACATCCAGGACAATTTTTTTTTCCATAATACTTTTTTGTATTTTTGGGGGGTATTTTTTATCCCTTTTTCTCCCCAATTTTGTGATATCAGACAGACAGGTAGTTACAGTCTTGGCCCATCTCTGTAACTTGCGTATGGTCTCGGGAGAGGTGGGGGTTGAGAGCCATACATCCTCCTAAACACGAACACCAAGCCGCACTGCTAAATACAACACAACTGCCCACTTAACCTGGAAGCCAGCCACACCAATGTGTCGGAGGAAACACAGTACAGTTGGCAACCGAAGTCAGCGTGCATGTGAATCGAAAACCGGGTCTGTAGTGACGCCTCTAGCGCTGCGATGCAGTGCCTTAGACCGCTGAGCCACTCAGGAGGCCCTGAAAACAGAAACATATAATATCTGAAAATGTAGCTAGACTCTTACATGGATGAATTATTCTTCCTCTGTCACAGACACCGTGGTTGCCCTTAGTTTGAAGATGTAATCCGGAGACAGGTGTTTTATTCAATAGCCTTCTGTGTTCTCTTTTTGACTCCCACCACATTTGTAATCATGCTCTGCTTCCACCGGGTATTCCATTGAATTCAAAACTCAGTCAATTCCTTCCGTGACAACAACACTGTTGATTGCCGTTTCTTCCCCATCACTGTCATCAGAAGTACCATCATGTATGGTTCAATTAAAATATTTAAAAAAAATCCTAAATCAGGGATTTTATCATTATCTGATTCATTTTCAGAGTCAGAGAGAGTCATCATGGCACGATCGTCCTCCAGAAAATAGTCCATCACAACTTTTTCCCAATAATCTTTGTCGATAGTGCCTATTAATTTCAGGGCAGCAATGTTGAGAGCAGTAAAAACACTTTTGCATTTACTTTTTTCTTAAAAATCTAATTTAAAAAAGGATTGTTTACACCTACTGAGCAGCTCATGTTAAAGACAGAAGCATGCTATATGGCAGACCAATCCAAACTCATATTTCAGCATGTCCAGCCCATCCATTATCTCAGCGGGAATGTTCCTGTCTTTTTCCGTGGCTAAACCAACTATACTTATAATTTACAGATGACATACATGGGTCACATGACGTGATGACATACACGGGTCACATGACGTGATGACATTCACGGGTCACATGACGTGATGACATACACGGGTCACATGACGTGATGACATTCACGGGTCACATGACGTGATGACATACACGTTTCTTATTAAGGCAAATGAAAGTTCCCATGTTCCAGAAGCCATTTCTGCAACAACAACAACAAAAAAATCGCATTTTAATAAATGCCTCTCCTATGAAGTAGTGATGTGCGACATTATGCCTAGCTTCTTGAAAATGACATGTCACATTATGGATCACATTAATTGTGAATAAGTGAGGCAGAAATATCCAGTGAGTCAGTCCTAGTGGATTGTGTTTACATCTTCAATAAGGCTCTTTGTACATCACAGACTTCAAAATGGTTGAAATTAAAATGAGGAATGTGTCTCTGGGAATTTATCGTTCTCTGCAACCTGACTAGAGGCGAGTAAACGACTCCCTCTGCTGGATTCCGAGTTTTCACAAGCTATTTATCAGGTGGCCCGCTGAGGCAAAGTGGTTATTTAAATGACCACAAATGTCCATCTTATCTGTTATGGGAGCAGAGGCTGTCATAACCTGCTGGGGTAATGAGGGCGTGGCATTTTTTTATTCAGATATTTGACTATCTTCCAGAAGGTAGCTGGATTCCCATCATTCTCAGATA
Source organism: Oncorhynchus kisutch (assembly GCF_002021735.2). Lineage (NCBI taxonomy): Eukaryota > Metazoa > Chordata > Actinopteri > Salmoniformes > Salmonidae > Oncorhynchus > Oncorhynchus kisutch. The sequence continues at coordinate 6,224,757 of NC_034179.2, read as the reverse complement.
CACAGCTCAAGATGTCGACAGACATCTATTTAGCAACTGTCTGAAGGACTGCCAGTCAGATATAGAAACATCCATCCTTAGCCAAGGGCTAAATTTCTCTGATTATTCATGTGTGAACCAGGGATTAGCTATATCCTTCACCCTTAGTTTCTTGAACGGTGCATGCTTATCTGAAATAGAGTTGATTAAAGAAGTAAAAACAATTTAGGGCCTGATTCGAGTCAGAGATTTCCGACACAACCCCCCCCCCCATTTACACAATCGCAGATCAGACAAGAATTGTTCCGCATTGAAATTCCTATAATTTCCCTGTAATAATGCGATGGTGAGATTTAGGGAGCTTTGCATCTCATGCAGACAGTGGTTACGAAACTCATTAGCAAAAATTCCATTGGCTGTTTACTTATGAGGGGCATTTGTCGACATAATATGTCAAATATTAGATCTTTCGGGGTGTTTTAAGTTAGGGCGATTTGGTTGAGCTATCAGCTGAGTTAGATTTAGCTCAATGCAGATATCTTTCAGACTATCAGAAGCTTACATCAACCAATCCAGAATAAGATCACCCAAAATGAATCATTCAGATTTAGCATAGTTAGACAGCAAGTCAGACAATTGGCAAAGAGCACATGTTGAGGCAGAGGTAGGGCGATCATTTCACACTTAATGAAGTTGGGCATTATTACCAAGCTTCCACATGTTGAGGCAGAGGGAGCGTGATAAATTCCCACTTAAGTAAGGTGGCCCGTATTTAGAGCTAGACATTCACATTGGCTAGGGTCAGAGGTAGTCTGCCAACTCTGTCAGATCTAAAACCATTACAACCAGTCAAAGACTCATCAGTATCAGTCTTATTTAACCAGATTACAGATATTACCTGGATGTTCACGTTGGTTTGAGAGGCCAGAGATATAATACAATCTATTAACTTCTGGCAAGTACATGAATCAGTCCAACGCCGCAGCTTATTTCAGATCAGACGGAGTCTCTAAAACAAGCTTACTATGCTCAGATAAGTCTCAGCACAGCCTTAAAATGTGAGGACAGAGTCCAGGCACCAAGATGGATTGGATGGACCCCGTCCTCTGTTTCCAGAAGGTGTCAAAGTAAGTCCAACAGAGCCAGTCGGGTTGTGCCAGCAACCTACTGAATCTTTCACTGCTACGACTCAGGGATGGCACTGGGCCTGAAATAATTGGACGCTTGTTGGAGTCTTTCAGGTATCCAATTAGTTCTTTAAAATCCTGTTTCAGCCGTTACGAGCTAGCCATCCTAATGTCATTAGATCCCACATGGACTATGACAATGACAGCCTCCTTGTTCTGACGTAAAACTAAAGGCAGCAGTCTAGTAATGTCCTGTTCCTAAGGTTGTTGACCCAGGAACTGAGACGTTTCTCACCATAGAGCTGCCGATGATAACGCTGGTGAGATGGCAGAGGAGGCAGAGAAGGACGAGGTAGGCGGTGTGCTTTCCCCACTAGATTGTGCAAGTTCTTAATATGTTTGCTAAGAGTAGACACTTCTTCCCTAAAGTCATTTGGCCGGTAAATAATAGTTGCATTAGAACTCCGGTCGGTTCACATTGTCCCCGAAGAAAGCCTAGTAAACACAGCTACTTCCTGTATGGGGAAGAAACCTATACAGGCTGTTGGTGAGAAGAGAGCCTAGTAAACACAGCTACTTCCTGTATGGGGAAGAAACCTATACAGGCTGTTGGTGAGAAGAGAGCCTAGTAAACACAGCTACTTCCTGAATGGGGAAGAAACCTATACAGGCTGTTGGTGAGAAGAGAGCCTAGTAAACACAGCTACTTCCTGTATGGGGAAGAAACCTATACAGGCTGTTGGTGAGAAGAGAGCCTAGTAAACACAGCTACTTCCTGTATGGGGAAGAAACCTATACAGGCTGTTGGTGAGAAGAGAGCCTAGTAAACACAGCTACTTCCTGAATGGGGAAGAAACCTATACAGGCTGTTGGTGAGAAGAGAGCCTAGTAAACACAGCTACTTCCTGAATGGGGAAGAAACCTATACAGGCTGTTGGTGAGAAGAGAGCCTAGTAAACACAGCTACTTCCTGTATGGGGAAGAAACCTATACAGGCTGTTGGTGAGAAGAGAGCCTAGTAAACACAGCTACTTCCTGTATGGGGAAGAAACCTATACAGGCTGTTGGTGAGAAGAGAGCCTAGTAAACACAGCTACTTCCTGAATGGGGAAGAAACCTATACAGGCTGTTGGTGAGAAGAGAGCCTAGTAAACACAGCTACTTCCTGTATGGGGAAGAAACCTATACAGGCTGTTGGTGAGAAGAGAGCCTAGTAAACACAGCTACTTCCTGAATGGGGAAGAAACCTATACAGGCTGTTGGTGAGAAGAGAGCCTAGTAAACACAGCTACTTCCTGTATGGGGAAGAAACCTATACAGGCTGTTGGTGAGAAGAGAGCCTAGTAAACACAGCTACTTCCTGAATGGGGAAGAAACCTATACAGGCTGTTGGTGAGAAGAAAGCCTAGTAAACACAGCTACTTCCTGAATGGGGAAGAAACCTATACAGGCTGTTGGTGAGAAGAGAGCCTAGTAAACACAGCTACTTCCTGTATGGGGAAGAAACCTATACAGGCTGTTGGTGAGAAGAGAGCCTAGTAAACACAGCTACTTCCTGAATGGGGAAGAAACCTATACAGGCTGTTGGTGAGAAGAGAGCCTAGTAAACACAGCTACTTCCTGTATGGGGAAGAAACCTATACAGGCTGTTGGTGAGAAGAGAGCCTAGTAAACACAGCTACTTCCTGTATGGGGAAGAAACCTATACAGGCTGTTGGTGAGAAGAGAGCCTAGTAAACACAGCTACTTCCTGTATGGGGAAGAAACCTATACAGGCTGTTGGTGAGAAGAGAGCCTAGTAAACACAGCTACTTCCTGTATGGGGAAGAAACCTATACAGGCTGTTGGTGAGAAGAGAGCCTAGTAAACACAGCTACTTCCTGAATGGGGAAGAAACCTATACAGGCTGTTGGTGAGAAGAGAGCCTAGTAAACACAGCTACTTCCTGTATGGGGAAGAAACCTATACAGGCTGTTGGTGAGAAGAGAGCCTAGTAAACACAGCTACTTCCTGTATGGGGAAGAAACCTATACAGGCTGTTGGTGAGAAGAGAGCCTAGTAAACACAGCTACTTCCTGAATGGGGAAGAAACCTATACAGGCTGTTGGTGAGAAGAGAGCCTAGTAAACACAGCTACTTCCTGAATGGGGAAGAAACCAATACAGGCTGTTGGTGAGAAGAGAGCCTAGTAAACACAGCTACTTCCTGTATGGGGAAGAAACCTATACAGGCTGTTGGTGAGAAGAGAGCCTAGTAAACACAGCTACTTCCTGTATGGGGAAGAAACCTATACAGGCTGTTGGTGAGAAGAGAGCCTAGTAAACACAGCTACTTCCTGAATGGGGAAGAAACCTATACAGGCTGTTGGTGAGAAGAGAGCCTAGTAAACACAGCTACTTCCTGTATGGGGAAGAAACCTATACAGGCTGTTGGTGAGAAGAGAGCCTAGTAAACACAGCTACTTCCTGAATGGGGAAGAAACCTATACAGGCTGTTGGTGAGAAGAGAGCCTAGTAAACACAGCTACTTCCTGTATGGGGAAGAAACCTATACAGGCTGTTGGTGAGAAGAGAGCCTAGTAAACACAGCTACTTCCTGAATGGGGAAGAAACCTATACAGGCTGTTGGTGAGAAGAGAGCCTAGTAAACACAGCTACTTCCTGAATGGGGAAGAAACCTATACAGGCTGTTGGTGAGAAGAGAGCCTAGTAAACACAGCTACTTCCTGAATGGGGAAGAAACCTATACAGGCTGTTGGTGAGAAGAGAGCCTAGTAAACACAGCTACTTCCTGTATGGGGAAGAAACCTATACAGGCTGTTGGTGAGAAGAGAGCCTAGTAAACACAGCTACTTCCTGAATGGGGAAGAAACCTATACAGGCTGTTGGTGAGAAGAGAGCCTAGTAAACACAGCTACTTCCTGAATGGGGAAGAAACCTATACAGGCTGTTGGTGAGAAGAGAGCCTAGTAAACACAGCTACTTCCTGTATGGGGAAGAAACCTATACAGGCTGTTGGTGAGAAGAGAGCCTAGTAAACACAGCTACTTCCTGAATGGGGAAGAAACCTATACAGGCTGTTGGTGAGAAGAGAGCCTAGTAAACACAGCTACTTCCTGTATGGGGAAGAAACCTATACAGGCTGTTGGTGAGAAGAGAGCCTAGTAAACACAGCTACTTCCTGAATGGGGAAGAAACCTATACAGGCTGTTGGTGAGAAGAGAGCCTAGTAAACACAGCTACTTCCTGAATGGGGAAGAAACCTATACAGGCTGTTGGTGAGAAGAGAGACTAGTAAACACAGCTACTTCCTGAATGGGGAAGAAACCTATACAGGCTGTTGGTGAGAAGAGAGCCTAGTAAACACAGCTACTTCCTGAATGGAGAAGAAACCTATACATGCTGTTGGTGAGAAGAGAGCCTAGTAAACACAGCTACTTCCTGAACGGGGAAGAAACCTATACAGGCTGTTGGTAATATACCCTAACCAAACAAAATACAATAAACAAAATAGACTCCAGCCTGTTAAACTTAACTTCCTGCGACAAACAATTCACTCTCAATAATTTGTGCACTAGCTCTTCTTCCAGTCAATGAGTGTGTTTGTCCGACCATATGCACACACGATAAAGATACATCAATCTTCTTTGCTCTCTCTCTCTCTCTCTCTCTCTCTCTCTCTCTCTGTCTCTCTCTCTCTCTCTCTCTCTCTCTCTCTCTCTCTCTCTCTCTCTCTCTCTCTCTCTCTCTCTCTCTCTCTCTCTCTCTCTCATGTATATATATATAATCTATTTATCTACTATTTCTCTGCACAGAAGGCTGGGGAAATAATATAGACATTTATTGTAGAGTTTCCACATTTGCATGCTATGGTAGAGGCACAGAGAATGGTACTATTCCGGAATGCTATAACTAAACATTTCCGTTCTCATTCAGAGTCTAACGGTGTTTAGCTGGGAATTATTGAATATAGATGTCTGAACAGGTAACCCATACCTTTCTACTGTAGTAGCATGTCTGAACAGGTAACACATACGTTTCTACTGTAGTAGCATGTCTGAACAGGTAACCCATACCTTTCTACTGTAGTAGCATGTCTGAACAGGTAACCCATACCTTTCTACTGTAGTAGCATGTCTGAACAGGTAACCCCATACCTTTCTACTGTAGTAGCATGTCTGAACAGGTAACCCCATACCTTTCTACTGTAGTAGCATGTCTGAACAGGTAACCCCATACCTTTCTACTGTAGTAGCATGTCTGAACAGGTAACCCCATACCTTTCTACTGTAGTAGCATGTCTGAACAGGTAACCCCATACCTTTCTACTGTAGTAGCATGTCTGAACAGGTAACCCCATACCTTTCTACTGTAGTAGCATGTCTGAACAGGTAACCCATACCTTTCTACTGTAGTAGCATGTCTGAACAGGTAACCCCATACCTTTCTACTGTAGTAGCATGTCTGAACAGGTAACCCCATACCTTTCTACTGTAGTAGCATGTCTGAACAGGTAACCCCATACCTTTCTACTGTAGTAGCATGTCTGAACAGGTAACCCATACCTTTCTACTGTAGTAGCATGTCTGAACAGGTAACCCCATACCTTTCTACTGTAGTAGCATGTCTGAACAGGTAACCCCATACCTTTCTACTGTAGTAGCATGTCTGAACAGGTAACCCCATACCTTTCTACTGTAGTAGCATGTCTGAACAGGTAACCCATACCTTTCTACTGTAGTAGCATGTCTGAACAGGTAACCCCATACCTTTCTACTGTAGTAGCATGTCTGAACAGGTAACCCCATACCTTTCTACTGTAGTAGCATGTCTGAACAGGTAACCCCATACCTTTCTACTGTAGTAGCATGTCTGAACAGGTAACCCCATACCTTTCTACTGTAGTAGCATGTCTGAACAGGTAACCCATACCTTTCTACTGTAGTAGCTAGCTACTGCTGGGTTAGATTATTTCCCACCAAATATCCTTTTAGAAAAAAACGTATGAAGTACGCATAATTATATTTATTTGAAGTACGTTGTAATACCTTATAATCTACTTTCATTGTTTAATTACATAGATTTTTTCGTTTTTTTAGGTTATTATTCTTTTAGTATACCACTTCTGAGGGGATTTTAGTCTCTGATTGGTCAGCTGTGGAGTGGCCGCAGCCTACACTAATACCCAGCCTGACTATATTAGACAGAGCTTTTCATCAAAGGTAAATGAGAGTGGAATAATTTCCCTTTGGCTGTGAGTCCTTAGTACTAATCGTGGCTTGGAGAGAGAAACACAAACACAACCCAGAGGAATAACTGACAAATGGGAGGGATAAATGGCGCTTTAATCAGCTTCAAACCTTAATTTGAAGGATTTCACACACGCACGCCACTCATGCCATGCACGCAAACAGGCAGGCAGCCACAGACTCACACACACACCCAAACACACACACACACATATGTTAATTCCTGAATTACATTTTTTATCTGATTAATTACTCTGTGATGAAAGGATTAGCTACTAGATTTCCTGCTGACTCAGCCAGGCCACCCGTGATACAAGGCAGTATTCAATGTCCATCCATGTCTGAGGAAGTCAGGAAATGACGTGGGAACTGGCCACTAGGGGCAACATTGAGTGTTGTTACCTTCATGTAGGTTTGGGGTTCTGCTAGGGCGTCACGGTGCTAGGGCGTCATGGCGCTAGGGCGTTTTGGCACTAGGGCGTCGTGGCTCTAAGGTGTCGTGCGCTAGGGCGTCATTGTGCTTGGGTGTCGTGGTGCTAGGGCGTTGTGGCTCTAGGGTGTCGTGGCTCTAAGGTGTCGTGCGCTAGGGCGTTTTGGCTCTAGGGCATTGTGGCTCTAGGGCGTTGTGGCTCTAGGGCGTTGTGGCTCTAAGGCGTTGTGCGCTAGGGCGTTGTGCGCTGGGGCATTGTGGCTCTAGGGCGTTGTAGCTCTAAGGCGTTGTGCGCTAGGGCTTTGTGGCTCTAGGGTGTTGTGGCGCTAGGACATTGTGGTGGTAGGCGTTGTGGCTCTAGGGCTTTGTGGCGCTAGGGCATTGGGGCTCTAGGGCGTTGTGGCTCTAGGGCGTTGTGGCTCTAAGGCGTTGTGCGCTCTCCTTCAACGGAAGAAAACCATTACAGTATGACACCCTGATAAAGGTTGCATTAAATACATTTAAAAAAGGGCACTTCAGTAGAAAGATGTTTGTCCGTTGAAGATAGTTTATTAAATAGTATACAGTATCCCTACAATAGGACTAGACTGTAAAAATACAAGGTTCCTGGAGTACCCTTTAAGGGTTCTTCATATTGAAACTGTGGGGGAACCCCTATAAGTTCTTCGAAGAACCCCATTTAATGGATCCTCGAAGAACCTTTTGTGGTTCATGTTTGACCCCCCCCCTCCCCCCCGCTATTATTAATAATGCATAACATTAACAACAAAGTAAAAGTGAGTGTTATGATTCAAACGAACTGAGGAGCTGTTTCTGCAAGGACAGGACGTACTTCTGGACGGGTAAGTGCTAATGCCGTTTTATGAAATATAAGCATATATATATATATTATATATAAAAATAAAAAATAAATAAAAAATTTTTTTTGCAATAAAATGTGTAGTTTGTTTTTGTGTGTGTGTGTGTTGGTTTGTTTGGGTGTGTGTGTGTGTGTGTGTGTGTGTATGTATGTATATATATATATATATATATATATATATACACACACACAACAATGGCCGGTGTTGAATGGAACACCTTAGTGACTGTTCCCTCTGCTCTATACAATCAATACATATCTGTTTATTTTATGTGATGATAAAAGGCTCATACAATACAAATATTTTTTAAATGTTTTCTTTCACAGTGATAGCGACTCTGACTGGCAGGCCCCAGTGCCAAGCTGCCTGCTCTACCTGTGCCCCCAGTGGTGTTCATATGCCACAGTTCATTACTGCAGGCATGACTGTGCCTCAGAGCCAAAAGGGCACAGCATGGAGGCGTCGTTGTGTTCTGTGTCGCATGAAATGCACCACTTGTTCAGTTTGCCTCTGCTTTACATCAGAAAGAGACTGCTATGGGACAAGGCACAGGCAGCAAAATATTATGACGAGGACTTCCAAGTACTGTTTTTTTTTAAATATTTATTTTCTAATATTTTTTAAAACATTTTTTGTGTGTGTGTTAGAATTGCTTTTTGATATGTTGTTGTATATAGTTATTTGCACTGCTGTATATAGTAATAGGTCATTTCACCAATTCGGCCACTTGGGTACATTTGGGCAACTTGTGTGGGACACCTGGGTGACTTCATGCTAAATGTCATGTAGCTCACCCATTCCTGAAGTTATCAGTCTCTAACTTTGCACACCTACAGTTGCCCTCTTGTGTTATCCATCAAAATTATCTCTAGCATCCTATCTGACTGTGTGGCTATTCTAGTACATGTGAAAGAACAGAAAACATATGCTCTTTCTTTCTATTTTCTTCCACCATATCTACTGTGTTATATTCTCCTACATTCAATTAACATTTCCACAAACTTCAGAATGTTTCCATTGAAATGATACCAAGAATATGCATATCCTTGCCTCTGGGGCTGAGCTACAGGCAGTTAGATTTGGGTATGTCTTCTGCCTCTGGGGCTGAGCTACAGGCAGTTAGATTTGGGTATGTCTTCTGCCTCTGGGGCTGAGCTACAGGCAGTTAGATTTGGGTATGTCTTCTGCCTCTGGGGCTGAGCTACAGGCAGTTAGATTTGGGTATGTCTTCTGCCTCTGGGGCTGAGCTACAGGCAGTTAGATTTGGGTATGTCTTCTGCCTCTGGGGCTGAGCTACAGGCAGTTAGATTTGGGTATGTCTTCTGCCTCTGGGGCTGAGCTACAGGCAGTTAGATTTGGGTATGTCTTCTGCCTCTGGGGCTGAGCTACAGGCAGTTAGATTTGGGTATGTCTTCTGCCTCTGGGGCTGAGCTACAGGCAGTTAGATTTGGGTATTTCTTCTGCCTCTGGGGCTGAGCTACAGGCAGTTAGATTTGGGTATGTCTTCTGCCTCTGGGGCTGAGCTACAGGCAGTTAGATTTGGGTATGTCTTCTGCCTCTGGGGCTGAGCTACAGGCAGTTAGATTTGGGTATGTCTTCTGCCTCTGGGGCTGAGCTACAGGCAGTTAGATTTGGGTATGTCTTCTGCCTCTGGGGCTGAGCTACAGGCAGTTAGATTTGGGTATGTCTTTTGCCTCTGGGGCTGAGCTACAGGCAGTTAGATTTGGGTATGTCTTCTGCCTCTGGGGCTGAGCTACAGGCAGTTAGATTTGGGTATGTCTTCTGCCTCTGGGGCTGAGCTACAGGCAGTTAGATTTGGGTATGTCTTCTGCCTCTGGGGCTGAGCTACAGGCAGTTAGATTTGGGTATGTCTTCTGCCTCTGGGGCTGAGCTACAGGCAGTTAGATTTGGGTATGTCTTCTGCCTCTGGGGCTGAGCTACAGGCAGTTAGATTTGGGTATGTCTTCTGCCTCTGGGGCTGAGCTACAGGCAGTTAGATTTGGGTATGTCTTTTGCCTCTGGGGCTGAGCTACAGGCAGTTAGATTTGGGTATGTCTTCAGGCAGAAATTGAGAACAAAGGGTTGCAGCCATAACAGGTTTTGTGTTGATGTTCTCCGTATCCATAGACAGAATGATTTGGCAGCGCATTGTTACCGAACAGGTTTCCTGTTATATTCATCAGAGGTGTACAGAGGGCGGAGTCTGTGAATCCATAAAAGTTTTGATTAACAAATTAACATGCACACGACATTACTCATACTTTGGTTTTTGTGGTGAATGTGAATGAAATTAATGTAGAGGCCTTTGGGATATTGATTGAAGAGGTCAGGGAGGAGGATGATAAATGTGATCTGTATAACAACCCAAAACCAACTGACATACCTTTGTGTGGCTCCTCATCTGTACACCTGCAGACACAGAAAGTGGCCAAGTCAAAGTCCAGACCTGAATCCAATCGAGAATCTGTGGAAAGAACTGAAAACTGCTGTTCACAAATGCTCTCCATCCAACCTCACTGAGCTCGAGCTGTTTTGCAAGGAGGAATGGGAAAAACTTTCAGTCTCTCGATGTCCAAAACTGATAGAGACATACCCCAAGCGACTTACAGCTGTAATCGCAGCAAAAGGTGGCGCTACAAAGTATTAACTTAAGGGGGCTGAATAATTTTGCACCCCCAATTTTTCAGTTTTTGATTTGTTCAAAAAGTTTGAAATATCCAATAAATGTCATTCCACTTCATGATTGTGTCCCACTTGTTGTTGATTCTTCACAAAAAAATACAGTTTTATATCTTTATGTTTGAAGCCTGAAATGTGGCAAAAGGTCGCAAAGTTCAAGGGGGCCGAATACTTTCGCAAGGCACTGTATTTACCAGATGTTATTGCAGGTGTAAGAAATGCTTGTAAAGCACAGATTAGCCCACCATCGTCGTTGCTATGGCCAGTCAGTGACTTTGCCACGTGGAAGGTTAACAAAAGAAAAGGCAAGCGGATTTAGGACCGAGGAAAACGATCGGAATTCCTGCGATTTGAACATTAGGTCAAACAGATTTAATATTATTATGATTTTTTAAAACTAAATTATCAATGAAAAACAATAAGCTGGTCTATTGTAATAACATAATGTTCCTAAAACAGACTTCCTACAGTCACTGACACCTTTCTAGTTTCACTGAAGCTGCTGGATGGATAAAAAAACAATGTATATGAAGAGACGAAAGAAAAAAGGTGAATGTCTGTTGATTGATTGACAGGCTACTGACCAGGCTACTGACTAAGCTACTGACCAGGCTACTGACCAGGCTACTGACCAGGCTACCGACCAGGCTACTTTGCTACTTTCCATTGACACAATTGATGCCTTAACCAATTGCGTTACCGCTAAAACCAGCTTTTGGTGACTCTTAATTATCTGATTGAAACTGACACATTGGCGCAAGTTTTTAAGTACTTAGCTAAAATATCTCCAACCCCTCTTGCCTTAGTGCTGATATAAGACACCTACATGACCAACCCTTTTGACAGGGTTTTGTAAAATTGAGCTTCTACAAGTTGATCGCCAGACGAAAAATAGAGCACACTATGCAAAATGTCAACATGGGAAATGCCTGATAATTATTTCACTTCTCAGTGGCCTTCAGAGAGAAAGGAGGGCGTTGGATGGATAGGATCCCCAAATAACTCAAATCCCCCCCCCCAAGCAGACCTGGATTCAAATAATATTTGACATTTTTCAAATCGTTTTAGCGTTTGCTTTAGCCTACATTGGGTTCAACCAGAGGGGCAGGGTTTGCACTTTTGTGAGTATTCAATTGGTTCCATGGGAGGAGGGAGGTGTACTCTCTCTCTCCTCTCTGGCCTCAGTCCTCATTTTGTTTGGAGACTATTATCAATGCCTCCATTCTTCTCTCCTCTCCTCTCCTTCTTCTCGTCCTCTCCTCTCCTTCTTCTCGTCCTCTCCTCTCCTTCTTCTCGTCCTCTCCTTCTTCTCTCCTCTCCTTCTTCTCTCCTCTCCTCTCCTTCTCTCCTCTCCTTCTTCTTGTCCTCTCCTTCTTCTCGTCCTCTCCTCTCCTTCTTCTCTCCTATCCTTCTTCTCTCCTCTCCTTCTTCTCTCCTCTCCTCTCCTTCTCTCCTCTCCTTCTTCTTGTCCTCTCCTTCTTCTCGTCCTCTCCTCTCCTTCTTCTCATCCTCTCCTCTCCTTCTTCTCTCCTCTCCTTCTTCTCTCCTCTCCTCTCCTTCTTCTCGTCCTCTCCTTCTTCTCTCCTCTCCTTCTTCTCTCCTCTCCTCTCCTTCTCTCCTCTCCTTCTTCTTGTCCTCTCCTTCTTCTCGTCCTCTCCTCTCCTTCTTCTCGTCCTCTCCTCTCCTTCTTCTCTCCTCTCCTCTCCTTCTTCTCGTCCTCTCCTCTCCTTCTTCTCTCCTCTCCTTCTTCTCATCCTCTCCTCTCCTTCTTCTCTCTCTCTCTCCTCTCTGGCCTCGGTCCTCATTTTGTTTGGAGACTTTAATCAATGCCTCCTTTCTTCTCGTCCTCTTTCATTTTCTTTGAGCTTTCAATCCTCACTGTTTTTATTGTGACAGCAGTTTTTTTTATCCTTCTCCGTTTTACGCGCAAAGGGTATATGGAAAACACGTGCGAGCGAAAAAGGAAAATACATTTTTGTTAAAGTTGTTCAAGTATCCAAGAAAACAACGTCAGACTCAGCACATAGCTGGAAAGAGACGTATTCACTGTCTTTCTATATTGGTCTTGTTTCAAATCTTTCTAATTCTTTTGAACGTAGACTGAACAAATATTTGTGTTGTAATTGATGTTCTGAAGTTTGCTAGCAGTATGATGTTATTAGCTGTAGCCTAGCTAAACTGTTTGTGCTGGCTATTATAAGTTAATCTTGCGCCACATTAGCAAGCTATTAGCACATAATATAAACTATTTGGGCAGAAATTCTCAAGCATATTGATGCATTTGATGTATGAAGTGTGCTAATATAAAGCTGTGTAGAAGTGTATTATTTGTGGACTATATTGTTCCTTTTTGGTTTGTTTCTCCATCAGCTATTCCGGTGTGCTTACGGAAATGCTACCGCATTAAACTTTCATGAACCATCAGTTTGAGAGTTGACCATTAATTCAGCTGGGGATGACACACACTCCTCCACTCTCAATCCTCTTCTCTCCTATCAGTACTCTCCTTCTCCTCTCAGTCCAGCACTCTCAGTTCTCTCTTCTCAGTCCTTCCCTCTCAGTCCTCTCATCCCCTCTCAGTCCTCTCCTCTACTCTGTCCTCTCCCTTCAGTCCTCTCCACCCCTCTCAGTCCTCTCATCTACTCTCAGTCCTCTCATCCCCTCTCAGTCCTCTCCGCTACCCTGTCCTCTCCTTTCAGTCCTCTCATCTACTCTCAGTCCTCTCTACCCCTCTCAGTCCTCTCCTTTCCGTCCTCTCCCCCCTCTCAGTCCTCTCATCTACTCTCAGTCCTCTCCTTTCAGTCCTCTCATCTACTCTCAGTCCTCCCCTCTCAGTCCTCTCCTCCCCTCTCAGTCCTCCCCTCTCAGTCCTCTCCTCCCCTCTCAGTCCTCCCCTCTCAGTCCTCTCCTCTCAGTCCTGTCCTCTCCTCTCAGTCCTCTCTTCTCAGTCCTCTCCTCCTCTCTCAGTCCACTCCTTTCCTCTCAGACCTCCCCTCTCAGTCCTCGCCTCTCAGTCCTGTCCTCTCTTCTCAGTCCTCCCCTCTCAGTCCACTCCTTTCCTCTCGGTCCTCTCAATCTTCTCCTCCACCATCAGTCTTCTCCTACCCTCTCAGTCCTCTTCTCCCCTCTCAGTCCTCCCCTCTCAATCTTCTCCTCCACCATCAGTCCTCTCCTACCCTCTGTCCTCTCCACCTCATCTCCTACCCTTTCAGTCCTCTCCCCTCTCTGTCTTCTCCTCCCCTCTCTGTTCTCTCCTCCCCTCTCAGTTCCCTCCTCCCCTCCCCTCTCTGTCATCTCCTCCCCTCTCAGTCCTCTCCTCTCCTCTCAGTTCTCTCCTTTCCTCTCCTCCCTTCTCAGTCCTCTCCTCTCCTCTCTCCTTTCCTCTCCTCCCTTCTCAGTCCACTCCTCTCTCCTTTCCTCTCCTCCCTTCTCAGTCCTCTCTTCTCTCCTTTCCTCTCCTCCCTTCTCAGTCCTCTCCTCTCCTCTCTCCTTCCCTCTCCTCCCTTCTCAGTCCTCTCCTCTCTCCTTTCATCTCCTCCCTTCTCAGTCCACTCCTCTCTCCTTTCCTCTCCTCCCTTCTCAGTCCTCTCTTCTCTCCTTTCCTCTCCTCTCTCCTTTCCCCTCCTCCCTTCTCAGTCCTCTCCTCTCTCCTTTCCTCTCCTCTCCAATGAGCCATCCCCCTTTTTGCAGGTCAAACCATTCCTTATTGATTGGGTTTGTGATTGACATGCCCTCAGTGAACCAAACCACTCCCTATCGACCGGGGGGGGGGGGGGGGGGGTATTGACAGTGGTTAAACTATCTGACTGGCGGAGCTTAACAAAACAGCCAGGCTGAAATTTACTGCAAAACAATTACATGTTGTCTGCATGTCAGCACACACACACACACACACACACACACACACACACACACACACACACACACACACACACACACACACTTGAATTAGTTAATTCCCCAGCCCATATACAGGCTGGTACAAAATGCTAATAGTTGGTCAATAACACCGTTTTAACCAAGCCTGATTGAACTGGTCTAATAAGTTAAGATAGGGAGGAAAATCCATATTATCTTTACTCAACCAGTCCTTCCTAAATTGAGAGGCCATAACCCAGTGTAGTTCCCATTAGTCTAGGGTAGTATGAGGAAGGTCAAATAGCTCGTATTAGCATACACTAGCCTGCATGTATATGCTTAGAATCACAAGAGATAAATTCAACACTATTTTGAGGTTTATATGGTCCCATTTTACTCTGGTCATGGTGTTAAAATGTGTGGACTCAAAACAACTAAAGCCTTTGTCACGATCGTCCTAAGAAGCGGACCAAAGCGCAGCGTGAATGCATCATGTTAATGGATGACGAGGTGCGGACTCCGACAGCACAACCTAAACCTATAGGGGAGGGTCTGGGTGGGCATCTGTCCACGGTGGCGGCTCTGGCGCTGGACGTGGACCCCACTCCATCATTGTCTCTGTCCACCTCCTTAGCGTCCTTCGAGTGGCGGCCCTCGCCGCCGACCTTGGCCTAGGAACCCTAACAAAGGGCCCCACTGGACTGAGGGGCAGCTCCGGACTGAAGGGTAGCTCAGGACTGAGGGGTAGCTCAGGATTGAGTGATAGCTCAGGCTGATTGACGGCTCTGGCAGCTTCTGGCTGATTGACGGCTCTGGCAGCTTCTGGCTGATTGACGGCTCTGGCAGCTCCTGGTTGAATGGCGGCTCTGGCAGATCCTGGCTGAATGGCGGCTCTGGCAGATCCTGGCTGAATGGCGGCTCTGGCAGATCCTGGCTGAATGGCGGCTCTGGCAGATCCTGGCTGAATGGCGGCTCTGGCAGATCCTGGCTGAATGGCGGCTCTGGCAGATCCTGGCTGACAGGCGGCTCTGGAAGATCCTGGCTGACTGGCGGCTCTGGAAGATCCTGGCTGACTGTCGGCTCTGGAAGATGCTGGCTGACTGGCGGTTCTGGCGGCTCCTTGCAGACTGGCGGCTCTGGCGGATCCATGCTGACTGGCGGCTCTGGCTGCTCCATGCAGACTGGCAGCTCTGGCGGCTCCTTGCAGACTGGCGGTTCTGGCAGCTCCTTGCAGACTGGCGGCTCTGGCGGCTCCTTGCACACTGGCAGCTCTGGCGGCTCCTTGCAGACTGGCGGCTCTGGCGGATCCATGCTGACTGGCGGCTCTGGCTGCTCCATGCAGACTGGCAGCTCTGGCGGCTCCTTGCAGACTGGCGGTTCTGGCAGCTCCTTGCAGACTGGCGGCTCTGGCGGCTCCTTGCACACTGGCAGCTCTGGCGGCTCCTTGCAGACTGGCGGCTCTGGCGGATCCATGCTGACTGGCGGCTCTGGCTGCTCCATGCAGACTGGCAGCTCTGGCGGCTACTTGCAGACTGGCGGTTCTGGCGGCTCCTTGCAGACTGGTGGCTCTGGCGGCTCCTTGCACACTGGCGGCTCTGGCGGCTCCTTGCAGACTGGCGGACTCTGGCAGCTCTGGACAGGCGGGAGACTCTGGCAGCTCTGGACAGGCGGGAGACTCTGGCAGCTCTGGACAGGCGGGAAACTCTGGCAGCTCTGGACAGGCGGGAGACTCTGGCAGCTCTGGACAGGCGGGAGACTCTAGCAGAGCAGGACAGGCGGGAGACTCTAGCAGCGCTGGACAGGCGGGAGACTCTAGCAGCTCTGGACAGACGGGAGACTCTGGCAGCTCTGGACAGACGGGAGACTCTAGCAGCTCTGGACAGACGGGAGACTCTGGCAGCGCTGGAGAGGAGGAAGGCTCTGGCAGCACTGGACAGGCGGGAGCACCTGTAGGGCTTAGACGGAGAGACAGCCTGGTGCAGGGGGCTGCCACCAGAGGGCTGATGCGTGGAGAACCGTATCAGGCCAAACACAGAAACAGACAAACTAGACATACAATATAGAATGCCCACCCAGCTCACGTCCTGACCAACACTAAAACAAGGAAAACACAAAAGAACTATGGTCAGAACGTGACAGCCTTATTTAAATATTTCTTAATGTGTCACCTTAAGGTGTTTTGAAATATGATATCAATCACTGTTTAAAGCCAATTATTAGGAAAATAGCCAACAATTCCACCTCACAGACAACTTATATTTAGTATGTCTGTCAGAGTAGAGAAAAACACTGATCTTAAAAAAAACATGGTGACAACTGGAACGACGATCTCACTAACGGTTGCTAGAAACTCAACCACTTACAGATTGATTTAGTTTAGAAAAATGTACATTTCTTATCTTTGTGTAGCATGACATCAAGGCCAATCAATGTACATGCAAAAAAAAAACATTTAAAAAAATCTACCTGCACCAGAGCATGCTGGGAAATATGACAATGAGGTCCCTCCCAGATATGTGGATAACTCCATAGATTTAAAATACCTGTCTCTGGTTACTCTGGAGTTAAAAGTACTCTGTCAGTGAGGGCTCCGATGAATCGGTAGCTGTGTGTGTGTGTGTGTGTGTGTGTGTGTGTGTGTGTGTGTGTGTGTGTGTGTGTGTGTGTGTGTGTGTGTGTGTGTGTGTGTGTGTGTGTGTGTGTGTGTGTGTGTGTGTGTGTGTGTGTGTGTGTGTGTGTGTGTGTGTGTGTGTAAAATGAGTAATGTGAGCAACGAGTATAACAGAGTGTGTGTGAGGATTCCAGACCAGTCATCTGTGTTATGAGGAGGATTCCAGCCCAGTCATCTGTGTTAAGAGGAGGATTCCAGACCAGTCATCTGTGTTATGAGGAGGATTCCAGCCCAGTCATCTGTGTTATGAAGAGGATTCCAGACCAGTCATCTGTGTTATGAGGAGGATTCCAGACCAGTCATCTGTGTTACGAGGAGGATTCCAGACCAGTCATCTGTTTTAAGAGGAGAATTCCAGCCCAGTCATCTCCATGCAATGGTTAGAGAAGAAGAGACAAATCCTAACAGATGAAGGGACAGGGGCCTGGTGAATAAATGGTGTTTGTTGTAGCTCCCTGGGGCTAAGAGAAATGATTAGGTTGTTCAACGAGGGCTGTTTGTGTGCACAATGGGATTGAAAATGTCTGAACAATATAAAATCCAAAAGCTAGTGACACTAAAGGGACTAAAAATGCGATAATATGATTATATTTCTATTGATGTTACCTCGAAGAGACACCAAACAATCATAACATCTGATGTAAATGGATTTAGAAACAGTTCTAGCTACGTACCTCAGTTACAGCTCCACTGTCATGCAAAGGAGGCTGTCGGGAGGACCTGCTGAAGACAGATATCATGTATAGGAGCTGCTGAAGGACAGAGATCATTTATAGGAGCTGCTGAAGGACAGAGATCATTTATAGGAGCTGCTGAAGGACAGAGATCATTTATAGGAGCTGCTGAAAGACAGTTAATTTATAGGAGCTGCCGAAGGACAGAGATCATTTATAGGACCTGCTGAAGAACAGTTAATTTATAGGAGCTGCTGAAGACAGAGATCATTTATAGGAGCTGCTGAAGACAGAGATCATTTATAGGACCTGCTGAAGGACAGAGATCATTTATAGGGGCTGCTGAAAGACAGTTAATTTATAGGAGCTGCTGAAGGACAGAGATCATTTATAGGACCTGCTGAAGGACAGTTCATTTATAGGAGCTGCTGAAGGACAGTTAATTTATAGGAGCTGCTGAAGGACAGTTAATTTATAGGACCTGCTGAAGGACAGAGATCGTTTATAGGAGCTGCTGAAGGACAGAGATAATTTATAGGAGCTGCTGAAGGACAGTTAATTTATAGGAGCTGCTGAAGGACAGAGATCATTTATAGGAGCTGCTGAAAGACAGTTAATTTATAGGAGCTGCTGAAGGACAGAGATCATTTATAGGAGCTGCTGAAGGACAGAGATCATTTATAGGAGCTGCTGAAGGACAGAGATCATTTATAGGACCTGCTGAAGGACAGAGATCATTTATAGGAGCTGCTGAAGGACATATATAATTTATAGGACCTGCTGAAGGACAGTTAATTTATAGGAGCTGCTGAAGGACAGTTAATTTATAGGAGCTGTTGAAGACAGAGATCATTTATAGGACCTGCTGAAGGACAGTTAATTTATAGGAGCTGCTGAAGACAGAGATCATTTATAGGAGCTGCTGAAGACAGAGATCATTTATAGGAGCTGCTGAAGGACAGTTAATTTATAGGAGCTGCTGAAGGACAGATATAATTTATAGGAGCTGCTGAAGGACAAAGATCATTTATAGGAGCTGCTGAAAGACAGTTAATTTATAGGAGCTGCTGAAGGACAGAGATCATTTATAGGAGCTGCTGAAAGACAGTTAATTTATAGGAGCTGCTGAAGGACAGAGATCATTTATAGGAGCTGCTGAAGGACAGAGATCATTTATAGGACCTGCTGAAAGACAGTTAATTTATAAGAGCTGCTGAAGACAGAGATCATTTATAGGAGCTGCTGAAGGACAGAGATCATTTATAGGACCTGCTGAAGGACAGTTAATTTATAGGACCTGCTGAAAGACAGTTAATTTATAGGAGCTGCTGAAGACAGAGATCATTTATAGGACCTGCTGAAGGACAGTTAATTTATAGGAGCTGCTGAAGGACAGTTAATTTATAGGAGCTGCTGAAGGACAGTTAATTTATAAGAGCTGCTGAAGACAGAGATCATTTATAGGACCTGCTGAAGGACAGTTAATTTATAGGACCTGCTGAAGGACAGAGATCATTTATAGGACCTGCTGAAGGACAGAGATCAATTATAGGACCTGCTGAAGGACAGTTAATTTATAGGAGCTGCTGAAGGACAGAGATCAATTATAGGACCTGCAGACTTCATTTATAGGAGCTGCTGATGGACAGAGATCAATTATAGGACATGCTGAAGGACAGAGATCATTTATAGGAGCTGCTGAAAGACAGTTAATTTATAGGAGCTGCTGAAGGACAGAGATCATTTATAGGAGCTGCTGAAAGACAGTTAATTTATAGGAGCTGCTGAAGGACAGAGATCAATTTATAGGAGCTGCTGAAGGACAGAGATAAATTTATAGGGGCTGCTGAAGAACAGACGTCATTTTATAGGTTTCACGTCTGCTCCCGCTCTTCCCCTCTGGTGCTCGAGGGCGCCAGGCTGCCCTGCATTACGCACTCCTGCCATCATCAATTACGCACACCTTCCTTCCCTCGTCACGCGCATCAACGATATTGGATTCACCTGGACTCACTCATCACCTGTTTATTACCTCCCCTATATAAGTCAGGTTCCCTGCTCTGTTCCCTGCTGATGCATTCATTATTTTTGTCTGTATTACTCGTGTGCTGACGCTGTTCCTGACTCGTTCTATATTAAATGTTTGACTCGCCGTACCTGCTTCGCCTCTCCAGCGTCATTCATTTATAGTTCACTGACACCTTCGGTGGAAGCTGATCGTGTGGTCATTTACAAGAAGCCAGACCCATCCCACTCGTGTTGGAAGTTCAGAATGAGAATAGGTTTAGGTTTTCCATTATCCTATTAGAGGTGTAGATTTTACATCTCACATTCCAGTGTTCCAATTGGTAAACAAGGGATTATTACTAACGCGACTCTGTGCAGCCAATGGGTTTAAAGGCGATACCGTTCCGTGAGCTTTGTGGTCTACCACTTCGCGGCCGAGCCGTTGTTGCTCCTTCCTAGTCGTTTCTTCATCACAATAACGGCACTTACAGTTGACCAGGGGGGCAGCTCTAGCAGGGCAGAAATTTGACGAACTGACATGTTGGAAAAGTTGAAAAGTCACTGAACTCTTCAGTAAGGGCCGTTCTACTGCCAATGTTTGTCTATGGAGATTGCATGGCGGTGTGCTTGATTTTATACACCTGTCAGCAACGGGTATGGCTGAAATAGCGGAATCCACTAATTTGACAGGGTGTCCACATACTTTTGAGTATTTAGTGTATTTAGTGCATCTAATTGAGGGTGTTTGTTTTCTTGTGACATAATTACATTTTCTCCAGTAACCTATAACAACGTAACATGCAAGTGGCAAAGAGCCAATCAGTTCTTCCCGCGACAAACTTCAATTGCAGAGCAGTTTCATTGTTTTTATTCAGGCGTAACTCCCACCAATCGAAGAAGCACAAGAACTGTTCATCGGGAGTTTCATGAAATGTGCTTCCATGGCCGAGCAGCCGCACACAAGCAGAAGATCACCATGAGCAATGCCAAGAGTCAGCTTGGCATTGTAAAGCTCGCCGCCATTGGAGCAGTTTATCTGGAGTGATGAATCACGCTTCACCATCTGGCAGTCTGACGGACAAATGTGGGTTTGGCGGATGACAGGAGAACTCTTACCTGCCCGAATGCATAGTGCCAACTGTAAAGTTTGGTGGAGGAGGAATAATGGTAAATAAATGTTTATTGTGATCAGTGGGAAGAACTTGACTAACATGCACAGAGCACTGACCTCAACACCATCAAACCCCTTTGGGATGAATTGGAACGCTGACCGGGGAGACAGGCCTAATCGCCCAACATCAGTGCCCGACCTCACTAATGCTCTTGTGGTTGAATAGAAGCAAGTCCCCGCAGCAATGTTCCAACATCTAGTGGAAAGCCTTCCCAGAGGAGTGGAGGCTGTTATAGCAGCAATGTTCCAACATCTAGTGGAAAGCCTTCCCAGAAGAGTGGAGGCTGTTATAGCAGCAATGTTCCAACAACTAGTGGAAAGCCTTCCCAGAAGAGTGGAGGCTGTTATAGCAGCAATGTTCCAACATCTAGTGGAAAGCCTTCCCAGAAGAGTGGAGGCTGTTATAGCAGCAATGTTCCAACATCTAGTGGAAATCCATTTCCAGGAAGAGTGGAGGCTGTTATAGCGGCAAAATGGGGGACCAACTCCACATTAATGCCCATGATTTTGGAATGAGATGTTTGACAAAGAGGTGTCCACATACCTTTAGTAATGTAGTGTATATTAGACATGCGAAGCACAGAGTTTGTTTTCAAAAAAGAGACATTTAATATATATATTTACTCGTTCAGAAATATCCATGTCCGAAATCATAAAAATAAATAAACACAATGTGTAATCAGTTATTATGGCTATTTGTATGGTGAAGTAGATCTGAATATGAATGAAGTCAAGAGGTTGTCTTTCATTTCTCCATAATCTACTGCAGTAAACATTAGATTGTCTTTCATTTCTCCATAATCTACTGCAATAAAACATTAGGTTGTCTTTAATTTCTCCATTATCTACTGCAGTAAACATTACATTGTAACTAGCTCTGTGGTTCAAATCTGCATCTAATTGAGGTGTAGCTCCACTATTCAGCTAAATTAAATGTGAAAGCCCTTTCCAAAAGGGGGCAGAGTTGTCACGCTTAATAGGCCTGTGTGTGTGTGCGTGCTCGTGAGTATGTGTCCACACGTGCGTGCGTTTGTGTGTGTGTTTGCCTGAGTGTGAGTGTGATCTGGGGCTACTCTAACCCCAGGGTGTTTAGTCTCTCTGTCCAGACAGTCTCTCTCTCTCTCTCTCTCTCCCTCCCTCTCGCTCTCTCTCTGTGTGTGTGTGTGTGTGTGTGTGTGTGTGTTTGCCTGAGTGCGAGTGTGATCTGGGGCTACTCTAACCCCAGGGTGTTTAGTCTCTCTGGCCAGACAGTTTCTCCCTCTCTCTCTTGCTCTCTCTCTCTCTCTGTGTGTGTGTGTGCGTGTGTGTGTGTGTGTGAGAAATGAACTGTCAGTGTGTTTCCGGGCCAAGTTAATGCTTAGAGGTCCCAGCCCAGCAAGATCCAGACATCCAGACAGGGCCGAGACCAGCAGGAGTTCTAGCCCACCCAGGGCTCTCATTGATCAGGCCACCGGGTGGCCTTGTGGGTCCCTTCTCTCCATGAGTGGCTGGTTTTAACGAGAAGACCACCCACTGTACACCAGCCACAGAAGTACTCCATCTCTGACTAGCTGCCACTATTAGGCTTTTAGAGAGAGAGAGAGAGAGAGAGAGAGAGAGAGAGAGAGAGAGAGAGAGAGAGAGAGAGAGAGAGAGAGAGAGAGAGAGAGAGAGAGAGAGAGAGAGAGAGAGATAGAGAGAGAGAGAGAGAGAGAGAGAGAGAGAGAGACAAAGCTGCTCTTTGAGGCTACAGCGACTGGCCTGACATTATGAGCCACACAGAAAATGTCACTGTTGAAAATTATGGTTTCGGCTAATTTAATGTTGGCAGACTGACCGCTACTTCCCTACACACAAGCCAGCAGGGTCAACAATAGATCCAAATAGTTTGGTTTGCTGTTCCAAGTTGCCTGCTGGAACATAAAACAAGAGTTTGTCCTCGGCTTGTACAGATGAAACAATTATAATGTAAATATTTTAACATTTAGATTCTAAGGCCTAAAGATTCATGAATTCTCTTTAGGTGGTTGAGCTTATTATCTTGTGTGCTCTGTCTTTATAATGTTCAGGGGTGAAACAGAAAGGTCTCTGAAGTCTTCTGTAGTCATGGTGCCCAGAAGAAAACGTTACTGGTCGTTTGGTTGAATTTGTTTTTTGAAACCAGGAAGTCTTATTGAGGTCTGAATATCTCTTTCACAAATGTTTTGTACTGGTTCTCTATAATCTCCCAGTGATGTTGTTGATATTGTCTGGCCCCATCAGGCCATAGTCTATCAGCCACGCTGCATGATCCAAATCAATAGGTCAAGGTTCATGTTCATGGCTGCATGACTTTTACTCTGGACTGGGGCATTACTCTGGACTGGGGCATTACTCTGGACTGGGGCATTACTCTGGACTGGGGCATTACACTGGACTGGGGCATTACTCTGGACTGGGGCATTACTCTGGACTGGGGCATTACTCTGGACTGGGGCATTAATATGGACTGGGGCATTACTCTGGACTGGGACATTAATATGGACTGTGGCATTACTCTGGACTGGGGCATTACTCTGGACTGGGGCATTACTCTGGACTGGGGCATTACTCTGGACTGGGGCATTACTCTGGTCTGGGGCATTACACTGGACTGGGGCATTACACTGGACTGGGGCATTACTCTGGACTGGGGCATTACTCTGGACTGGGGCATTACACTGGACTGGGTCATTACTCTGGACTGGGACATTAATATGGACTGGGGCATTACTCTGGACTGGGGCATTACACTGGACTGGGGCATTACTCTGGACTGGGGCATTACACTGGACTGGGGCAGTACTCTGGACTGGGACATTAATATGGACTGGGGCATTACTCTGGACTGGGGCATTAATATGGACTGGGGCATTAATATGGACTGGGGCATTACTCTGGACTGGGGCATTAATATGGACTGGGGCATTACTCTGGACTGGGGCATTAATATGGACTGGGGCATTACTCTGGACTGGGGCATTAATATGGACTGGGGCATTACTCTGGACTGGGGCATTACACTGGACTGGGGCATTACTCTGGACTGGGGCATTAATATGGACTGGGGCATTACACTGGACTGGGCTGGCTCATTGGTTCATTCTACAGCAGACCCAGATCACACTATGACAAGGGAATACATCCCAAATTGCACCCTATTCTATATTTAGTGCACTACTTTTGACCAAGCCAATAGAGCTCTGCTACACTACAAAGGGAACAGAATGCCTTTTGGGATGCAGACATACATCACAGCGTGGCGATCTGTTCCTGTAAGTAGGTCAACACATGAAACACGTCGACATTGTACATGACTAGCCTGAGTCCCACATTTGTTCGTTGCTCTCTCAACAACTCCATTGTTTTGTGCTGCCTTTTCTTCCAGTCACATCAATGGAGTCGGAAAGACAGCACAAACAGACGTAGGACACCAGGATCATATACTACCATTGGACACGGACTCCACTACACTCCATTCTATTCTCATTGCTTAGTTCATTAATGCTATTTTAGCTAAGCTAATAGAATGATCCTAACTAGGTAGCCCAGCTAGCATTGTCAGTGGGAGATTTGTTTGCTAAAACTGGAAATACGTTTGAGGATTGTAGCCTACTAATAGCTATACTTCTAGGACACCTACACAGAGCAGGATAGCTGGTTAGTTAAAGAGTGTCTTTGTATCTGCCGATCTGGTTTTAATGTCTATGCTACAAACTGGTAATAATTAACTTCAGGTGTTAATTTACTGTAGCTTGCTTACTGTGTCAATTTCTAATTTATTTTACCTTTATTTAACTAGGCAAGTCAGTTTAAAGAACAAATTATTAAGTCATCACGCACTGATTTTGGATCTGAAACAAGTCAGTTTGGTGGAAACACACCACTGGCAACTTCATGCAGATTTTTTAATGTTCCCCTGAAAATATGTTGCCAATAGTAGGAAGCTATAAAATAAAAAGAGAGTCGGTCACCCTATATATATATATATATATATATATATACAATATTGGATAGGAACCTAGCTACTGACAACTACCATAGCTAAATCGCTATGCTAATGTAGAAACATTCCACCCATTTGTAAAAGTTACCCGACACTAGCTAGCTGGCCAGCCCCGACAAAAGGGCGAAACAATCGATAACATAATTATTTAAAACGTTTTTAAAAGTATGGAGAAAAGTATGTGACTTTAATAATTGGTTGACCCTCCTTTGGCAGCAATGACCTCAACCCAAAAGTTTTCTTCACAACGGTCAGGAGGAATTTTGAACCATTCCTCTTTACAAAACTGTTTCAGTTCAGCAATATTCTTGGGATGTCTGGTGTGATTCGCTCTCTTGAGGTCCTGCCACAGCATCTCAATCCGGTTGAGGTCAGGACACTGCATCTCAATCGGTTTGAGGTCAGGACTCTGACTGTGCCACTCCAGAAGGCATATTTTCTTCTGTTGAAGCCATTCTGTTGTTGATTTACTTCTGTGTTTTGGGTCGTTGCCCTGTTACATCACCCAACTTCTGTTGAGCTTCAATTGGCGGACAGATAGCCTAACATTCTCCAAGCAAAATGTCTTGATAAACTTGGGAATTCATTTTTCTGTCGATGACAGCAAGCTGTCCAGGCCCTGAGGCAGCAAAACAGCCCCAAACCATGATGCTCCCTCCACCATACATTACAGATGAGATTAAGGTTAAGATGAGGTTTTGATACTGTTGTGCTGTGCCTTTTTTCCTCCACACAGTGTTGTGTGTTCCTTCCGAACAACTCAACTGTAGTTTAAATCTGTCCACAGAACGTGGTGTCCTCCCATGAACTCCATTCTTGTTTAGTGTTTCACGTATCGTAGACTTGCCAACAGAGATGTTAACATGTTCCAGAGATTTTTGTAAGTTCTTAACCTCATTGAGCATTCTGCGCTGTGCTCTTGCAGTCATCTTTGCAGGACGCCATTTATTCTCCATTTATAGACAATTTGTCTTACCAAGGACTGATGAACATCAAGGCTTTTAGAAATACTTTTGTTACCCTTTCCATCTTTAAGCAAGTCAAAAATCCTTAATCTTAGGTCTTCTGAGATCTCTTTTGTTTGAGGCATGGTTCACATCAGGCAATGCTTCTTGTGAATAGCAAACTCAAATTTTGTCAGTGTTTTTTGTAGGGCAAAGCAAATCTAACCAACATCTCCAATCTCCTCTCACTGATTGGACTACAGGTTAGAGGACTCCTGACTTCAATTAGCTTTTGGAGAAATAATTTGCATAGGGGGGGGGGATCACATATTTTTTTTCCAAACTACACTGTGAATGTTTAAATGATGTATTCAATATAAACAAGAAAAATACAATAATTTGTGTTATTAGTTTAAGCACACTAAATGTGTCTATTGTTGTGACTTAGATGAAGATCAGATCACATTTGATGACCAATTGATGCAGAAATCCAGGTCATTCCACGGGGTTCACATACTGTTTCTTGTCGCTGTTAGTCAGTGATAAACGCTTTGCATTTCTGATATATTTTGACTGTTGGGATTATTTAATTAAATTGTAAAAGTATTATAATTCATAATGTGATGTGCTCACAAACGACAGTTTCCTATCTGCCTTGAATGACCATGAAATGGAGCGCCACCTGTTGTGTTGGTGTTAGTGGTCCCTGGTCCCTAAGCTAAGCAAACTGTTGGCATACTTTTAGCTAAGAAACTGTTGACTAAATGTTAGATAAGAAGCTGTTGGCTAAATGTTACCTAAGATAACTATTGGTTAAATATTAGCTAAGCTAATTGGTGGCTAAATGTTAGCTAAACTAACTGTTGGCTAAATGATAGCTAACTGTTGCCTTTATCTAATGTTCAGTTAGTCCTAACCTTTGGCTACCATGGCTAAGCTAAAGTATGCATTTAGCTCTCTTGTAAACTAAGGTAACTATGTTGGCTAAAGTTCTCCTCTGTCGCCAGGCATTCAGTCTATCTAATGCTCAGTCAGTCAGTCAGTTGGCTAAACACTCTCCTGGAAGCTAAGCTAAGCTAACCGTTGGCTAATCAAACTGTTAGTGTAACTGTAGCCCTCCTGTCCGTCTCTAGCGAGGCCTTCAGTCTATCTTATCCTCGGTCGGTGTTTTAGTCCCAACCTCTGGGTGGATGATGGAGGAGGGAGTGAAGGAATGGATGAAAGACAAAGATAAGGCATTTTTACGAGTCTCCCCTCCCCTCGCTGTCCCCACCAGTCTGTCACAGCATATGTCTGGGCTCTGCTGCTAAGGTGGTATATTAATCAGAACAGTTATCCAGTAATATTCCTTCATAGCTGCCTTCATCACTCTGTTATCCAGCTAGTCAGACATATTCCCTCAGAGCTGCCTTCATCACTCTGTTATCCAGCTAGTCAGACATATTCCCTCAGAGCTGCCTTCATCACTCTGTTATCCAGCTAGTCAGACATATTCCCTCAGAGCTGCCTTCATCACTCTGTTATCCAGCTAGTCAGACATATTCCCTCAGAGCTGCCTTCATCGCTCTGTACCAGTCCAGTTTGTCAGAAATATTTTGTATCTTCATCTAGCATATCCCTTAACCCTTGCATTTACATTTTAGTATTTTACCAGACGCTCTTATCCATAGCAATTTACATTAGTGAGTGCATGCATACATTTTCATACTTTTCTCCTTTTCCCCCCGTGGGAATCAAACCCACAACCCTGGTGTTGCAAGCGCAACACTACCAGCTGAGCTACACGGGACCAGCCTATCCCTTAACTCAAACCCTAACCTATCCCTTAACCCAGACCCTAACCTATCCTTTAACCCAGACCCTAGCATATCCCTTAACCCAGACCCTAGCCTATCCTTTAACCCAGACCCTAACCTATCCTTTAACCCAGACCCTAGCATATCACTTAACCCAGACCCTAGCCTATCCTTTAACCCAGACCCTAACCTATCCTTTAACCCAGACCCTAGCATATCCCTTAACCCAGACCCTAGCCTATCCTTTAACCCAGACCCTAACCTATCCTTTAACCCAGACCCTAGCCTATCCTTTAACCCAGACCCTAACCTATCCTTTAACCCAGACCCTAGCATATCCTTTAACCCAGACCCTAGCATATACCTTAATGAAAAAAAATGTGTTTGAATATGGAACAACAGATAGACCCCAAAAAATAAATAAAAAGTAAGTTTGTTCTGAAGTGTCTGTCCTATATCTGAGAGAGAAGGGGGAGGGGGGTGCATTCATTTAACCCTTTTTCTTTGGCACTGATACAGTCACCAAACTGTATATTAGAGTTTCAACTGCTACCGGGGGGGGGGGGGGACCTAGAGACTAGAGCGAAACAACTGACGTGCCTGTTCGTCAAAGTCGACCTATGACAGGAACATGTAGGGATCAGTAGGGGAAGTCTGACTTGGCATGGTTTTATACCCAGGAATAATCCATAAATACACCAAACGCTATTGGCAGCATATATAGGCTGTGACCTATATGTTAACCTCTATAAACAGGGTGACAGGACAATGAAAACATTATATATATATATATATATATATATATATATATATATATATATATATATATATATATATATATATATATATGTGTTACCTTTATTTAACTAGCAAGTCAGTTAAGAACAAATCTGAATACTTATGTATATTTAATTATGTCATATTTAATAGGATTATTTTGAACATTTGCAAACATTTCTAACATGTTTTTGCTTTGTCATTATGGGTTATTGTGATGTCATTATGGGTTATTGTGATGTCATTATGGGTTATTGTGATGTCATTATGGGTTATTGTGATGTCATTATGGGTTATTGTGATGTCATTATGGGTTATTGTGATGTCATTATGGGTTATTGCGATGTCATTATGGGTTATTGTGATGTCATTATGGGTTATTGTGATGTCATTATGGGTTATTGTGATGTCATTATGGGTTATTGTGATGTCATTATGGGTTATTGTGATGTCATTATGGGTTATTGTGATGTCATTATGGGTTATTGTGATGTCATTATGGGCTACTGTATAGATTGATGAACTTTTTAATCCATAATAGAATAAGGCTGTAATTTAACAAAATGTGGAAAAAGTAATGGAGTCTAAATACATTCCAAATGCACTGTAACTTAAGTGGTTAAATGTCACTATTTTTCTTTTACATATTCTAAAGAGTCCTTGGGCTAGATTCTATAAGCTCTGCGCTAGCTGACACCCACATCGCGGTTGTTATGGCAGTGTCACCACTTTGACTGCTCCCAATGCAGTTACACCTCCGACATCGCCAAAACATCAGCTATGCAGGCTATCACCGGTTAACGCTTGATCTGATTGAATCCAGGTCCCGTGTTTCATTTTTACAGCTACGACAGGAGTTTTCCTTTTTTTGTTGTTGTGATATTAGGAGTACGATATGTCATCATCCATGCTTCATTTTTTTTAAACCAGAATTTTCTTCAACGTGTCTTGATTATGTCTTGCTCTGTTAATCCGTCTTCACCCTTCATCAGGGTGGCAGCTAACACACGGAATATGACAGTCACCTTCTAGTCGTCTGTTCAAAAGAGGACAGGGCTCGACTTGCCTCAGGAGGTTTTCACTCAGGCTTGCATCTGAAATGGCACCCTATTGCCTGTATACTGTAGTGCACTACTTTTGACCAGGACCCATAGGGTTCTGGTCTAAAAGTAGTGCACTACATAGGGAATAGGGTGCCATTTGGGATGCTGTCCTAGTCTGTTTAGAGACGTGACGAACTTGGCTTTGCTTCTGGAGGTTTTTCACACAGTCTTCGTTATAGCTACAGATAGACTCCACGTAAAATGGCAAGTGGTATTTTGTATCAAAACTTTATTTATCAAACAAAAAGAATACACCATCGAAATACCATTTCTATTTAAAAAAGAAGAAGAATGAACAGTGGAATTGCTTGCTCTACAGTGCATTACAAAACCAGTTGTACACAACGTTGTGGATAGAAACAGACAAGAAGAAGAGGTTTCTTACTCTTTGTAATAATAAGATAATAATAAGATACGCAATTATGTCTTATTCCCTTCTTCGCTTTAAATGAACAAAAATGTACACTTTTAATATTGTACAATCACTAAATCTAATTTGGTTAACAATTCAAAAAAAAAAAGGCTGACAATTTTTTAAGTATGAATTCAAAGAACATAGAGTTAGGACTTCTTTCTGGATATTTCACCTTCTCAACAGTCATCACAGTTTTGTTAGTAAAAAGAGTGTGGTCCTTTCTTGTTATAACCAATAATCCATTACAGGTTATAACCTATAGTCTATAATCCATAACAGGTTATAACATACAGCCTATCATTCACAACAGGTTATAACCTATAGCCTATAATCCATAACAGGTTATAACCTTTAGCCTGTCATACAAAACAGGTTATAACCTATAGCCTGTCATACAAAACAGGTTATAACCTTTAGCCTGTCATACAAAACAGGTTATAACCTATAGCCTGTCATACAAAACAGGTTATAACCTTTAGCCTGTCATACAAAACAGGTTATAACCTATAGCCTGTCATACAAAACAGGTTATAACCTTTAGCCTGTCATACAAAACAGGTTATAACCTATAGCCTGTCATACAAAACAGGTTATAACCTTTAGCCTGTCATACAAAACAGGTTATAACCTATAGCCTGTCATACAAAACAGGTTATAACCTTTAGCCTGTCATACAAAACAGGTTATAACCTTTAGCCTGTCATACAAAACAGGTTATAACCTATAGCCTGTCATACAAAACAGGTTATAACCTATAGCCTGTCATACAAAACAGGTTATAACCATAGCCTATCATCCATAACAGTTTATCAAATGCACTTGTTATTCAAATATCCAGCCAATCTAGACAGTTTGGGTGAATTGTGACATGATAGATGTCTGTGTAAGTCTGCAACTCAAGCTATCTACGGGTGACTTCCTTTTCTGAGAGGACGTGCTATCCTGTACGGTATCCAAATTAGGACTAACTGCTTGTGACTCCAGAGTCTGTCCTAATATTGATACCGCAATCATGATGTGGCTGATGGGAGAAAGACAACAGGAAGAGGGCATTAAATGGGATGGACACCTTCCTAACAGTATTGAGAATGAGATCTTGAATGGGTTTTTCCAAATGTCGTTTCCCCCCCCCCCATTACTAAACTACATGTCCAGAATGATCACGTCGTTCTTCATAAATAATAGTAATGTGCGCTCTAAATAATATATTACATTTTATCATAAAAAGTACCCTCCCCACACCCACCCACAGTCAATGAGTTAACTAGCAATTTGTCCTTCAGTTGCTCTATGGAACTGTACAATGGAAGAAGAAAAAAAACATGGCACCCTATTCCCTATATAGTGCACTACTTTTGACCAAAGTCCATAGGGCTTGAGTCAAAAGTAGGGCACGAAATAGGGAATAGGATTCCATTCGGGACTGACAATTTTTTTTTCATGTTGTCTTGCTTCAGTGGTCCTTTCTCCATGGTAATACACATGTACAGCATACAAGAAAATATAGAGCCATGGTCTGCCTGTCTGTCGTTCAGAAGAGAGAAGACTATGTCGACAGAACTTCATCTGTTACCCTGCACTTAAGGTCGAGGCAAAGAGAGAAAAACAAAATCACGTTTCATATTTTCCTACAGATCAAATGAAGTGACCAACGAAGAGAGAAACGAAGAACGGAAAAGCAAACTGATAGGCACATAGAACATCTCCATTTTTCTCAACAAATTAAAAATACAATAAAAAATAAAAGGATTTAAAAGAAAATACCACTCCAAAAAAACCTAAACAATGTTGTGTTTCATTAGTCCACTGTTGAAACAATCCTAAAAATGTTTTGCAGGTCAAGCAATCAAGTTTCCAAGATGTATAATGTTAAAATTCTAGAATGTGTCCTAAACGCATCATACTGTGAAATGTTCTGGACTTTTCAATATTCTAGATCTTGAAAACTAGATTTTGTTTTGTGGAATTTTCCTTTAAGGGCAAACCGATAAAAAAGAAAACCCCAAAACGTAGAATGAGAGCACACTCGACAGTCTGTTGTGACGAAATAAAGACATTGTTCTGTGATGAGTCGTCTGATCTGTGACTTTTCTTTCCCTCTATTCTAAACCATTTGAATGTCTCACTGGCACAGACATCAATACCATATTGAGCATTGTTACTATTTCCATCTGGTGTCCTAATATGAATCCTAACATTTGATACAGTATAATGAATTCAACCCTTTATCTCCTGTGTTCTAATCTAAACATGTTCTGAATGACAATGTAGCTAACCCTTTATCTCCTGTGTTCTAATCTAAACATGTTCTGAATGACAATGTAGCTAACCCTTTATCTCCTGTGTTCTAATCTAAACATGTTCTGAATGACAATGTAGCTAACCCTTTATCTCCTGTGTTCGAATCTAAACATGTTCTGAATGACAATGTAGCTAACCCTTTATCTCCTGTGTTCTAATCTAAACATGTTCTCTCTGGGACAATCCATCTTCAGAGGGGGGGAAAAAAATATAGAGGCTTGCAAATGATAAAGGGAGCACAGTTACCGTGGGTTACCAGAATCAAACATGCGAATATTGATGTCCTATTTTCATGGCGATTAATGATTCATTTATCACTTAAGTGGTACATATTGATGCCATGTTTTGTTAAAAGGCTTCAGGTTATGTACAGTATCTATCCTCAGTGATGCATAGCAACCCATGCAGCCCCATAATGTAAAACTAGATTAGAAGCCAGTAGGGTTTAATCAATTGGTTTAAAAATAGTTGTACTGCAGCTTTGACAGAACTGCTGATGTAAAAATATACTATATGGAATAATATAATCGTTTATCATATAAAAATGACCAAAACAAACCCCTGTGTGATCACATTGTTAGTCAGTCAACCGTACAACCTTAAACTGAGGTACATGTGTCTGTCTCATGAAAACCTTAACTGTTAAAATGACGACTCATCAATAGCATCAACGCCGCCTTAATCAACAACAAAAAAGAAACATCTCTCGGGGGTTTTAATAATGCACAAGACGCTGTATGTTGTGAATAAGGTGGTATTAACCAAAACAATGGATTGTTCAGAGTAAATAACATACATTCATACAAAAGCCTTCCAACCCCTGTAAATACCATTTGATACTGTATTGATTCCCAGTACGTTCCAAGACCATTCATACATTGACTGGAGCGCCTGGTTATAATTCTTGGTGTTGTTTTAACGATTTCAACAGCTGTCTGTAGTTGTGATAAAGGGTAGCAACACAACCAGGGCAGACGTTCAGTTGAGGAGCAGCAACACAAATGGACCTGAACAAGGATCCAGAACTTTCCAGAGTCTGAACTTGGTTCTGTAGAGTCCGTATTGAGATGATCCAGTACCCGGGGCCTAACCAGAGTTCCTCACAGCCTGTAGAATGTTCTAGGCTGTGGTCACTGACTGTGTCACTGTTTTAGGAAAGAGAAGAGGGAGCGTGTGTACGGTGTCCATATTTGGACAGCCTCGGGTTCACAAGGAGTTGGTGTACGTTTCATTCCAACGCCGTAAGGGTGTGGTTACTGTGAGACCTCCCATGTTGTCTCACAACATCACCAGGCAACGAGGGGTCCAGGGAAGTGTTAGTGAACGAGGGGTTCCAGGGAAACATTGGTGAACGAGGGGTTCCAGGGAAACGTTAGTGAACGAGGGGTCCAGAGAAACGTTGGTGAACGAGGGGTCCAGGGAAGTGTTAGTGAACGAGGGGTTCCAGGGGAACGTTGGTGAACGAGGGGTTCCAGGGAAACGTTAGTGAACGAGGGGGTCCAGGGAAGTGTTAGTGAAAGAGGGGTCGAGGGAAGTGTTAGTGAACAAGGGGTCCAGGGAAGTGTTAGTGAACGAGGGGTTCCAGGGAAACGTTGGTGAACGAGGGGTTCCAGGGAAACGTTAGTGAACGAGGGGTCCAGAGAAACGTTGGTGAACGAGGGGTCCAGGGAAACGTTGGTGAACGAGGGGTTCCAGGGAAACGTTAGTGAACGAGGGGTTCCAGAGAAACGTTAGTGAACGAGGGGTCCAGAGAAACATTGGTGAACGAGGGGTCCAGAGAAACGTTGGTGAACGAGGGGTCCAGAGAAACGTTGGTGAACGAGGGGTTCCAGGGAAACGTTAGTGAACGAGGGGTCCAGGGAAGCATTAGTGAACGAGTGGTCCAGGGAAACGTTGGTGAACGAGGGGTCCGGGTGAACTTTGGTGAACGAGGGGGTCCAGCTGAACGTTGGTGTCTGGAGATAATAACCAATCCAAAGGTCTAATCCTATAGACCCAGCTGTAACACTTGTGCCTTCAGTTCAAAGTTCAATCCAATACACCAGTAACGCACAAGGAAACCCTCCAAAATTAACACTGATAAATGAAAACTCAAAAGGTGGTGTTTTAAAGGGAAATCAACACTAGGAAAATCTTTTAGATTCTCCTTAATCGTTAGTCTTGATGTTTTGGGATTACAGGGGGGTTGGTTACTGTATTTATAGGGGTACATAGAGGTCTGTTAGAAGGGTTGGTTACAGTATTTGGGGGAGGCGGGAGGGAGGTGGAGAAGTGTCTGTGTTTCTGAGGTTCTGACACCATAACCCCCCTCTCTGTGCACTGCCCTATGGTGTAATACTGTGGTTCTGCTGTCTGTGCTGCTGCTGTTAAGGTCTGACGGACTGTCTGGGTGGGACTCTCTGCCAGGGCTGCTGGGGTTAAAAGGCCGAGCCAGTGATGGCGTTGAGTTGCTTCATGAGTCCCTCTAGGCTCGCCATCTGTTCACTCAAGTCGTCCTGTTCGTAAACCTAGAAGATAAAAAACAAAAGTCCTCTGTCACACAAAGTCAAAAAAGGGTCATTGTCCAGAAGAACTCGTGTTACGGTGTAGATTTTAGGACATCCTCAGCCTCATACCTCCTTGAGTCAATCGTCAACCCTTCTTGAGTTTGTCCTAAAATGCACACCATACCAAAAGTGGAGGATACATACAGTACCCATATATTGGTATGATCATACAGTACTTTATATATTACAATCAAATGCCGACCGCATTATCTACCAAGAGAATTCTCTTCGATTATAACCACAGCCCTGTATATCCCCCCACCCCAAGCAGACACCTCGACGGCCCTGAAATAACTTCATTGGACTCTATGTAAACTGGAAACCACATATCCTGAGGCTGCATTTATTGTAGCAGGGGATTTTAACAAGGCTAATCTGAAAACAAGGCTCCCTAAATTTTATCAGCATATCGAATGTGCGACCCGGGTTGGTAAAACCCTGGATCATTGTTACTCTAACTACCGCGACGCATACAAAGCCCTCCCTCGCCCTCCTTTTGGAAAATCTGACCACGACTCCATTTTGTTGCTCCCAGCCTATAGACAGAAACTTAAACAGGAAACGCCCCTGCTCAGGTCTGTTCAACGCTGGTCCGACCAATCTGATTCCACGGTTCAAGATTGTTTCGATCACGTGAACTGGGATACCCACAGAGACTATTAAAACCTTCCCCAACCAGAAACTGTGGATTGATGGTAGCAATCGCGCAAAACTGAAAGCGCAAACCACTGCTTTAAATCAGGGCAAGGCGACCGGAAACATGACCGAATACAAACAGTGTAGCTATTCCCTCCGCAAGGCAATCAAACAAGGTAAGCATCAGTATACTGTAGAGACAAAGTAGAGTCACAATTCAACGGCTCAGACACGAGAGGCATGTGGCAGGGTCTACAGACACGGACTACAAAAATAAAACCAGCTGCGTCGCGGACCACGATGTCTTGCTCCCAGACAAACTAAACAACTTCTTTGCTCGCTTTGAGGACAATACAGTGCCACCGACACGGCCCGCTACCAAAACCTGTGGGCTCTCCTTCACTGCAGCCAACGTGAGTAAAACATTTAAACGTGTTAACCCTCGCAAGGCCCAGACGACATCCCCAGCCCCGTCCTCAGAGCATGCGCAGACCAGCTGGCTGGTGTGTTTATGGACATATTCAATCAATCCTTATCCCAGTCTGCTGTTCCCACATGCTTCAAGATGGCCACCATTGTTCCTGATCCCAAGAAAGCAAAGGTAAATGAGCTAAATGACTATCGCCCCGTAGCACTCACTTCCGTCATCATGACTAGTCAATGATCATATCACCTCCAGCCTATCTGACACCCTAGACCCACTCCAATTTGCTTAACGCCCCAATAGGTCCACAGACGATGCAATCGCAATCACACTGCCCTAACCAATCTGGACAAGAGGAATACCTATGTAAGAATGCTGTTCATTGACAACAGCTCAGCATTTAATACTATAGTACCCTCCAAACTTGTTATTAAGCTCGAGACCCTGGGTGATCATACTGTAATTTATATTGGTTTGATCTTACAGTTCTTTATATTGCTGTGATCATAGAGTACTTTATATTGGTGTGATCATACAGTACTTTATATTGCTGTGATCATACAGTACTTTATATTGCTGTGATCATACAGTACTTTATATTGCTGTGATCATATTGTATTTTATATTGGTGTGATCATACAGTACTTTATATTGCTGTGATCATATTGTCCTTTATATTGCTGTGATCATACAGTACTTTATATTGCTGTGATCATACAGTACTTTATATTGTTGTGATCATACAGTACTTTATATTGATGTGATCATACAGTACTTTATATTGATGTGATCATACTGTACTTTATATTGATGTGATCATACAATACTTTATATTGGTGTGATCATACAGTACTTTATATTGCTGTGATCATACAGTACTTTATATTGCTGTGGTCATACAGTACTTTATATTGCTGTGATCATACAGTACTTTATATTGGTGTGATCATACAGTACGTTATATTGCTGTGATCATACAGTACTTTATATTGCTGTGGTCATACAGTACTTTATATTGCTGTGATCATACAGTACTTTATATTGCTGTGATCATACAGTACTTTATATTGGTGTGATCATACAGTACTTTATATTAGTGTGATCATACAGTGCTTTATATTGGTGTGATCATACAGTACTTTATATTGGTGTGATCATACTGTACTTTATATTGCTGTGATTATACAGTACTTTATATTGCTGTGATCATACAGTACTTTATATTGGTGTCATCATACAGTACTTTATATTAGTGTGATCATACAGTACTTTATATTGGTGTGATCATCCAGTACTTTTTATTGCTGTGATCATACAGTACTTTATATTGCTGTGATCATACAGTACTTTATATTGCTGTGATCATGAAGTACTTTATATTGGTGTGACCATACAGCACTTTATATTGGTGTGATCATACAGTACTTTATATTGCTGTGATCATACAGTACTTGGGTCTTTAAAAAGTGTCAAAATTGTGTATAGCTTCCAGGAAAACAGCATCAATATCAATTAGCTTAAGCATTGGCTTACAAGCGGAACGACAAGTGAATCACCATCGTGATTCTCCCACAGTGTGTGTGTTTCTTAATATGTTTGTGTTTGTTGACATTCCGGATCTGGTTACTTTCCTCTCTCTCTATCTGTATCCTACAGTCAGACAGTTCCCCTCTCTCTCTCTCTCTCTCTCTCTCTCTCTCTCTCTCTCTCTCTCTCTCTCTCTCTCTCTCTGTCTCTCTCTCTGTCTCTCTCTCTCTCTCTCTCTGTCTCTGTCTCTCTCTCTCTCTCTCTCTCTCTCTCTGTCTCTCTCTCTCTCTCTCTCTCTCTCTCTCTCTCTCTCTCTCTCTCTCTCTCTCTCTCTCTCTCTCTCCACCTGTGACCTCCAGTCAGACAGCTTCATCCCTCTCTCTCTGTGACCTCCAGTCAGACAGCTTCATCCCTCTCTCTCTGTGATCTCCAGTCAGACAGCTTCCTCCCTCTCTCCATCTGTGACCTCCAGTCAGACATCTTCCTCCCCCTCTCCATCTGTGACCTCCAGTCAGACATCTTCCTCTCTGTCTATCTGTGACCTCCAGTCAGACATCTTCCTCCCCCTCTCCATCTGTGACCTCCAGTCAGACATCTTCCTGCCCCTCTCCATCTGTGACCTCCAGTCAGACATCTTCCTCTCTGTCTATCTGTGTTCTCCAGTCAGACATCTTCCTCCCCCTCTCCATCTGTGACCTCCAGTCAGACAGCTTCATCCCTCTCTATCTGTGACCTCCAGTCAGACAGCTTCATCCCTCTCTATCTGTGACCTCCAGTCAGACATCTTCCTCCCTCTCTCCATCTGTGACCTCCAGTCAGACATCTTCCTCCCCCTCTCCATCTGTGACCTCCAGTCAGACAGCTTCATCCCTCTCTCTCTGTGACCTCCAGTCAGACAGCTTCATCCCTCTCTATCTGTGACCTCCAGTCAGACATCTTCCTCCCCCTCTCTCTCTATCTATGACCTCCTGTCAGACAGCTGAAACTGCTAAAGTGCTAAACTGGTCCACCAGAACCCATCATTCTTTTTGTTAAATGTTTGACAGAAGATCTATGTCCTTGTTGTGATCCATTTAAAGATACATCTGTTGTTTTCTTCTTAAAGCAGACCCTGAGCATAACCCTGTGATGGTAAACTGAATGTGCATGGACATGCTTCAGAGAGTTTATATAAAAGCACATGCTTGAATCAGCTCCACAGTTTAATACGTTTTACTAAATGAATCCTAGATTAGCCTTTAAATTGTCCTAAATGAATCCTAGATTATCATTTAAATCTTACTAAATGAATCCTAGATTAGCCTTTAAATCTTACTAAATGAATCCTAGATTACCCTTTACATTTTACTAAATGATTCCCAGATTACCCTTTAAATCTTACTAAATGATTCCTAGATTACCCGTTAAATCTTACTAAATAAGGTTGGGGACCATCATGAAATAACCATCTCCCTTATTACTAGCTGTTGAGGCCTTGGTGACACAGCACTGATGTACAATTATCGGAGTGTGTGTGTGTTTGTGTGTCTAGATTTTCCTCAAAAAAAGTATTTACATTTACATTACATTACATTTACATATTCGTCGCCAGACCCACTGGCTCCAGGTCATCTACAAGTCCATGCTAGGTAAAGCTCCGCCTTATCTCAGCTCACTGGTCACGATGGCAACACCCATCCGTAGCACGCGCTCCAGCAGGTGTATTTCACTGATCATCCCTAAAGCCAACACCTCATTTGGCCGCCTTTCGTTCCAGTACTCTGCTGCCTGTGACTGGAACGAATTGCAAAAATCGCTGAAGTTGGAGACTCTTATCTCCCTCACCAACTTCAAACATCAGCTATCTGAGCAGCTAACCGATCGCTGCAGCTGTACATAGTCTATTGGTAAATAGCCCACCCTTTTTCACCTACCTCATCCCCATACTGTTTTTATTTATTTACTTTTCTGCTCTTTTGCACACCAATATCTCTACCTGTACATGACCATCTGATCATTCATCACTCCAGTGTTAATCTGCAAAATTGTAATTATTTGCCTACCTCCTCATGCCTTTTGCACACATTGTATATAGACTCCCCCTTTGTTTTCTACTGTGTTATTGACTTGTTAATTGTTTACTCCATGTGTAACTCTTTGTTGTCTGCTCACACTGCTATGCTTTATCTTGGCCAGGTCGCAGTTGCAAATGAGAACTTGTTCTCAACTAGCCTACCTGGTTAAATAAAGGTGAAATAAAATAAAAAATAAAATAAAAAATAAGCTACTGGGCCTCTGTCCACTCCCCTTTTTTGGTGGGATAATGTAACTCCGTGGGGGATAATGTAACTCTGTGGGTGATAATGTAACTCCGCTGGGGATAATGTAACTCCGTGGGGGATAATGTGAGTCCTTGGGGGATAATGTAACTCTGTGGGGGATAATGTAAATCCGTGGGGGATAATGTAAGCCCTTGGGGATAATGTAAGTCATTGTGGGATAATGTAAATACTTGGGTATAATGTAAGTGCCTGGGGATAATGTACATCTGTTGGGGATAATGTACGCCCTTGGGGATAATGTAAGTCCTTGGGGGATAATGTAACTCAGCGGGGAATAATGTAAGTCCTTTGGGGATAATGTAAGTCCCTGGGGGATAATGTAAGTCCTTGGGGGATAATGTAAGTCCCTGGGGGATAATGTAAGTCCTTGGGGGATAATGTATGTCCTTGGGGGATAATGTAAGTCCTTGGGGATAATCTAAATCCTTGGGGGATCATGTAAATCCGTGGGGGATAATGTAAGTCCTTGGGGGATCATGTAAATCCTTGGGGATAATGTAAGTCCTTGGGGGATCACGTAAATCCGTGGGGATAATGTAAGTCCTTGGGGATAATGTAAATCCGTGGGGATAATGTAAATCCTTGGGGATAATGTAAGTCCTTGGGGGATAATGTAAGTCCTTGAGGGATAATGTAAGTCCTTGGGGGATAATGTATGTCCTTGGGGGATAATGTAAGTCCTTGGGGATAATCTAAATCCTTGGGGGATCATGTAAATCCGTGGGGGATAATGTAAGTCCTTGGGGGACCATGTAAATCCTCGGGGATAATGTAAGTCCTTGGGGGATCACGTAAATCCGTGGGGATAATGTAAATCCGTGGGGATAATGTAAGTCCTTGGGGATAATGTAAATCCGTGGGGATAATGTAAATCCTTGGGGATAATGTAAGTCCTTGGGGGACCACGTAAATCCGTGGGGATAATGTAAATCCGTGGGGATAATGTAAGTCCTTGGGGATAATGTAAATCCGTGGGGATAATGTAAATCTGCGGGGATAATGTAGGTCCTTGGGGATAATGTACATCCGTGGGGGTAGTGTAAACCCACGGGGATAATGTAGGTCCTTGGGGATAATGTAAATCCGTGGGATAATGTAAGTCCGTGGGGATAACGTAAGTCCCTGGGGATAATGTAAACCCGTGGGATAATGTAAGTCCGTGGGGCTAATGTAAGTCCGTGGGGATAATGTAACTCCGCGGGGATAATGTAAGCCCGTGGGGATAATGTAAGCCCGTGGGGATAATGTAAGACAGTGGGGATAATGTAAGTCCGTGGGGATAATGTAAGTCCGTGGGGATAATGTATGTCCGTGGGGATAATGTAAGTCCGCGGGGGTAATGTAAGTCCGTGGGGATAATGTAAGCCCGTGGGGATAATGTAAGCCCTTGGGGATAATGTAAGTCCGTGGGGATAACGTAAGTCCGTGGGGATAATGTAAGTCCGTGGGGATAATGTAAGTCCTTGGGGCTAATGTAAATCCGTGGGGATAATGAAAGTCCTTGGGGATAATGTAAATCCTTGGGGATAATGTAAGTCCTTGGGGATAATGTAAGTCCCTTGGGATAATGTAAATCCGTGGGGATAATGTAAGTCCTTGGGGATAATGTAAGTCCGTGGGGATAATGTAAGTCCTTGGGGATAATGTAAGTCCTTGGGGATAATGTAAATCCAGTTTAATGTTTTATTTTCTACTGCTGCGGAGGAGGAGGAGGAGGAGGAGGAGGAGGAGGGTTGTTCCACACCACTCTGATAAAAGAGAAAAACATACACACACCCCTAAGCATCTTGGTGCTTGGCGGCTTGGCGGGGAGAAAAGATGAGCATATAAAGTGTGTGATCGATGTCAGCCTATTTGGAGAGACTCCCACTGATGAGAAAAGGATCAATTACAAAGATATGTGGGATGGATAGAAAGATGCTGACCTTTCGAGGCAATCTCTTCTCCCCCTCTTCTCCTCATCT
>NC_034179.2:6128296-6173296 GCF_002021735.2 Oncorhynchus kisutch | reverse complement strand
ACCAACAGGAGGACACTTCTATCTACTCTCGATCAAATCACATACTTTGGGCTTTTCATTTTCCCTTTTTATAGTAACATTAGTTTTGTGCGTCTTGAATTTCTTAGAGTGTGATCGTAAGCGCCCGAGCACACTGAAGGGAGTGGTTGCTTACATTGGCTGAGTCTTCTGGTTGCTTCTGTCCCTCTTCACCCATCTCGGGGGCTGTTGGCACGGAGACCGGTAGTAGTGGTGATCTGGCCTTGCCAACTTGCCCCAGAGATGCTGTTTTTACTGTTGGCTTGGGAAGGCTGGCACCTGGAGAAACAAAAACACAGAAACAAAATCACTGTCACATTTATGTATAAATCTGAGGACCTGTTTTTACCTAAGCCTTGGGAAAACACACCAACACTCTGTCGCGTTTATGTATAAATCTGAGGACCGGTTACTGTACCAAACACAACAAGTAACCTGGTAAGGGACCTCAGCTCTGAATAACAAAGTAAACAAGAGATCTATAGGTGCAGGTATGATTTGTAGAAGGCTTTTGTTCTTAGATATTGAGGCAGCAAGTTGTGCTGCTCTAAGGATTGTGGGTATAGGCAGGCAGAGGGAGCAGAGCGGGATAGAGGAGAGAGCAGTCTGTGTTTGACGGACAACGCTGACAGCACAGAGCAGCGTGGGGCACGGAGTATTGCTGTTCTGCGCCTGTTCTGTGAGGGAAGGAGAGAGGGAGGGAAGGAGAAAAGAAGGTAAGGAGAGATGATAAGAAAGAGGGAACAGTGTGGGGTTCTGCGTCTCTTCTCTCCGTCTCCAGGATTAATGGCCTGACCATCTAAATGAGCTACCTGGGCTGGGTATTATCTGCATAATTTAACTCTGCAAATTATAGCAGCACCTGCTCGGCACACTCGCAACAGTGGGAGGGAAAGGTAGATGGGGAAACTCTGGCTCCAGACTTAATAATAGGATCAACCCTCCCCTTGGCGCCGCTGTGATAGGCTGGATAGATCACATCATAGAGCAGGAGGAGAAAGAAAACAACAAGTGTGAATATCAAATCAAATCCAAAGTGTATTGGTCGGCGTACACAGATGTGCAGGTGTTATTGCAGCTGCAGGGAAATGCTTGTGTGTCTAACTCCAACATTACATTAGCAATAAAAACTATTTAAAAAATATATATAATCCCAAAAAATAAACATAATAAGAATGATATATATATACACATAATGGTGTGTTTTGTATGTAAACATTATTAGAGTGACCAGTGTTCAATGACTATGTACACAGGGCAGCAGTCTCTAAGGTGCAGGGTAGAGTACTGGGTGGTAGCCGGGTAGTAACAGTCTCTAAGAGGCAGGGTAGAGTACCAGGTGGTAGCCGGGTAGTAACAGTCTCTAAGGTGCAGGGTATAGTACCGGGTGGTAGCCGGCTAGTAACAGTCTCTAAGGTGCAGGGTAGAGTACCGGGTGGTAGCCGGGTAGTAACAGTCTCTAAGGTGCAGGGTAGAGTACAATGCAGTAGCCAGTAGTAACAGTCTCTAAGATGCAGGGTAGAGTACCGGGTGGTAGCCGGTAGTAACAGTCTCTAAGATGCAGGGTAGAGTAACGGGTGGTAGCCGGTAGTAACAGTCTCTAAGGTGCAGGGTAGAGTACCGGGTGGTAGCCGGTAGTAACAGTCTCTAAGGTGCAGGGTAGAGTACCGGGTGGTAGCCGGGTAGTAACAGTCTCTAAGGTGCAGGGTAGAGTACCGGGTGGTAGCCAGTCTCTAAGGTGCCGGGTGGTAGCCAGTAGTAACAGTCTCTAAGGTTCAGGGTAGAGTACCGGGTGGTAGCCAGTAGTAACAGTCTCTAACGTGCAAGGTAGAGTACCGGGTGGTAGCCGAGTAGTAACAGTGACTAAGGCTAGTGATAGCTGTTTAACAGTGATGGCCTGGAGATAGAAGCTGTTTTTCACTCTCTCGGTCACAGCTTTGATGGACCTGTGTGATCTCCGCCTTCTAGATGGTAGCGGGATAAATGGGATAAACTATATACAGGGTCAGTAAATACCATACTATATACAGGGTCAGTTAATACCATACTATATACAGGGTCAGTTAATACCATACTATATACAGGGTCAGTTAATACCATACTATATACAGGGTCAGTTAATACCATACTATATACAGGGTCAGTTAATACCATACAATATACAGGGTCAGTTAATACCATACAATATACAGGGTCAGGTAATACCATACTATATACAGGGTCAGTTAATACCATACTATATACAGGGTCAGGTTAATACCATACTATATACAGGGTCAGTTAATACCATACTATATACAGGGTCAGTTAATACCATACTCTATACAGGGTCAGTAAATACCATACTATATACAGGGTCAGTTAATACCATACTATATACAGGGTCAGTTAATGCCATACTATATACAGGGTCAGTTAATGCCATACTATATACAGGGTCAGTTAATACCATACTATATACAGGGTCAGTTAATACCATACTATATACATGGTCAGGTAATACCATACTATATACAGGGTCAGTTAATACCATACTAGTTAATACCATACTATATACA
Organism: Oncorhynchus kisutch; assembly: GCF_002021735.2. NCBI lineage: Eukaryota > Metazoa > Chordata > Actinopteri > Salmoniformes > Salmonidae > Oncorhynchus > Oncorhynchus kisutch. The sequence continues at coordinate 6,170,720 of NC_034179.2, read as the reverse complement.
GGGTCAGGTAATACCATACTATAACCATGAGTTGTTAATCATGAAACAAACCACTCCGCGTTTCTTTTTCCCAGAGAGTTATTTTAACTTTTACCTTGCGAAGGACGGAGAACCCCGCTGGCTGAATGGACAGGGACAATATATCCAGAGAGAGCCATGATTCCGTAAAACAGAGTATGTTACAGTCCCTGATGTCTCTGGAAGGAAATCTTCGCCATTGAGCTTGTCTACTTTATTGACTGAGTCTGACTAGGGCCCCCGCTCCTTCTACCTCTTCTCCAGCATTGGCGTTTTTGGTGCAGCCCCCCCAGGATGAAAATAGCTTCTTTAAGGAAGTTCAAACAAAGGGTCCATGGCAAGGAAGATACATTTCTGCTCAAATTTCTGGTGAGTGAAAACTGAATACAGCAAGATACACCTACAGTGCTCAGTGAGGCAGTAGCTGATAGATTGGGAGTAAGGACCGTGACTGAACTGGACTGGAGAGATATGGTTGGCTTCACCACAGATTACAATTCAGCCAGTCAATTATAGTCGACCTGAGAAACAAACCACCTTATCGGAAGTGGATCTAAAACACAGAACATATATTTAACCTGTATTGTAACGGTTAGGTCTATACAGTAATCACAACATTTAACAATTTATTAACAGAGTGTACTGTAGTTGTAATAATGGTGTAATCATATGTATTGTGAGGCTACTGATTATTTTTCATAATCTACATGTGAACAACTCATTAACAGCACCTGAGCCACTAGTCAGTCATGAGCAACGCATTGAAGACCCTTGCTGTAAACTAGCGTTTTCATTTCTGCTTCAGTCTTAATTAACACTATGATCGTTACCTAGCATTTCACACGATGGCCCTCTGTCTCTCTGCTGAGCAGCGTGGGAGGTGAACGGCGAGCTGCGTCTATCCCACAATGTTCTCTGTTTCTCTCCGGCCCAGGCTTAGTTACACTCTCAGCGCATACTGTCTGGCTCTCAGTGAACAGAGAGTAACACTAAGGACCCCAGAGAGCCCAGTAACACAGAGTAACACCAATGTGGGGGTGGGGGTGTGGTGTGGTGGTGTGGGGGTGATGTGGTGTGGTGGTGATGTGGTGGTGGTGGTGTGGTGGTGTGGTGCTGATGTGGTGGTGATGTGGTGGTGATGTGGTGGTGTGGTGCTGATGTGGTGGTGCTGATGTGGTGGTGTGGCGGTGATGTGGTGGTGGTGTGGTGCTGATGTGGTGGTGCTGATGTGGTGGTGTGGTGGTGTGGGGGTGGTGGTGTGGTGTGGTGGTGATGTGGTGGTGTGGTGGTGGTGGTGTTGTGGGGGTGGTGGTGTGGTGGTGGGGTGGTGGTGTGGTGGTGGTGTGGTGGTGGTGTGGTGGTAGTGGTGAGGGGGTGGTGGTGTGGCGATGCTGAAAGCTGCCAGACCACCTAGTCAGTTGGACTGTTCATTCTGCTCCACCTCAACTTCAATCAGCCCTATTGTCATTCTGAGAACCTGGCTGAGTGTGTGTGTGTGTGTGTGTGTGTGTGTGTGTGTGTGTGTTTATAATCTGAAAAAAGAATGATGGTCAATATGGCCGCTGGTCCCCCCCATTACGGCACATCGACTTGAATAGAAATGTCTGTTGTAGTCAATGGTATCTCTAGCACAAGGACACAATGCAATGTGAGCCAGCTGGATCTGGATCAGAACAGTCACGTCGTACTGAACGTCTGTTCTGTTCAGCTGCTAACTATGCCGGCTAAGCAGTTCTGATTGCCGGCTGCTGTAAGACCGATGGCAATGTACTCGACAACAGTGCTAAGGTGGCTTTCTGCCTAGTCTCCTGTTTCTGCAGGCCATAGGCCTATAATGAGGGGAACATAATTGCACGAGAGTGGAGTTTTATCAAGGGGAGAAGCTTGATTAATCACGTCATATCCACAGTAACTCACAGAACTACGGAAACATATACCAAAAGGCTACTTCATGTGAGCCCATGAAAGATATAGTGTTCAATAAAACCTTCAATAAAGTGTTGACAACATTTTAGCACGAACCAATCAGTTAGCGGATGTACCAGGCTAACTGTCACGACTCTCCACTCAGTGTTCTAACTGTCACGAATCTCCACTCAGTGTTCTAACTGTCACGACTCTCCACTCAGTGTTCTAACTGTCACTACTCTCCACTCAGTGTTCTAACTGTCACTACTCTCCACTCAGTGTTCTAACTGTCACGACTCTCCACTCAGTGTTCTAACTGTCACTACTCTCCACTCAGTGTTCTAACTGTCACGACTCTCCACTCAGTGTTCTAACTGTCACTACTCTCCTCTCAGTGTTCTAACTGTCACTACTCTCCACTCAGTGTTCTAACTGTCAATACTCTCCACTCAGTGTTGTAACTGTTATTACTCTCCACTCAGTGTTCTAACTGTCACGACTCTCCACTCAGTGTTCTAACTGTCACGACTCTCCACTCAGTGTTCTAACTGTCACGACTCTCCACTTAGTGTTCTAACTGTCACTACTCTCCACTCAGTGTTCTAACTGTCAATACTCTCCACTCAGTGTTGTAACTGTTATTACTCTCCACTCAGTGTTCTAACAGTCACTACTCTCCACTCAGTGTTCTAACTGTCAATACTCTCCACTCAGTGTTCTAACTGTCACTACTCTCCACTCAGTGTTCAAACTGTCACTACTCTCCACTCAGTGTTCTAACTGTCACGACTCTCCACTCAGTGTTCTAACTGTCACTACTCTCCACTCAGTGTTCTGACTGTCACGACTCTCCACTCAGTGTTCTAACTGTCACGACTCTCCACTCAGTGTTCTAACTGTAACGACTCTCCACTCAGTGTTCTGACTGTCACTACTCTCCACTCAGTGTTCTAACTGTCACGACTCTCCACTCAGTGTTCTAACTGTCACGACTCTCCACTCAGTGTTCTAACTGTCACGACTAACTGTCACGACTCTCCACTCAGTGTTCTGACTGTCACTACTCTCCACTCAGTGTTCTAACTGTCACTACTCTCCACTCAGTGTTCTAACTGTCACGACTCTCCACTCAGTGTTCTAACTGTCACAACTCTCCACTCAGTGTTCTAACTGTCACGACTCTCCACTCAGTGTTCTGACTGTCACGACTCTCCACTCAGTGTTCTGACTGTCACGACTCTCCACTCAGTGTTCTAACTGTCACGACTCTCCACTCAGTGTTCTGACTGTCACGACTCTCCACTCAGTGTTATAACTGTTACGACTCTCCACTCAGTGTTCTAACTGTCACTACTCTCCACTCAGTGTTCTAATTGTCACGACTCTCCACTCAGTGTTCTAACTGTCACTACTCTCCACTCAGTGTTCTAACTGTCACGACTCTCCACTCAGTGTTCTAACTGTCACGACTCTCCACTCAGTGTTCTACTGTCACTACTCTCCACTCAGTGTTCTAACTGTCACTACTCTCCACTCAGTGTTCTAACTGTCAATACTCTCCACTCAGTGTTCTAACTGTCACTACTCTCCACTCAGTGTTGTAACTGTTATTACTCTCCACTCAGTGTTCTAACTGTCACTACTCTCCACTCAGTGTTCTGACTGTCACGACTCTCCACTCAGTGTTATAACTGTTACGACTCTCCACTCAGTGTTCTAACTGTCACTACTCTCCACTCAGTGTTCTAACTGTCACGACTCTCCACTCAGTGTTCTAACTGTCACTACTCTCCACTCAGTGTTCTAACTGTCACGACTCTCCACTCAGTGTTCTAACTGTCACGACTCTCCACTCAGTGTTCAAACTGTCACGACTCTCCACTCAGTGTTCTAACTGTCACGACTCTCCACTCAGTGTTCTAACTGTCACGACTCTCCACTCAGTGTTCTAACTGTCACGACTCTCCACTCAGTGTTCTAACTGTCACGACTCTTCACTCAGTGTTCTAACTGTCACGACTCTCCACACAGTGTTCTAACTGTCACTACTCTCCACTCAGTGTTGTAACTGTCACGACTCTCCACTTAGTGTTCTAACTGTCAGTACTCTCCACTCAGTGTTCTAACTGTTACGACTCTCCACTCAGTGTTCTAACTGTCACTACTCTCCACTCAGTGTTCTAACTGTCACGACTCTCCACTCAGTGTTCTAACTGTCACGACTCTCCACTCAGTGTTCTAACTGTCACGACTCTCCACTCAGTGTTCTAACTGTCACTACTCTCCACTCAGTGTTCTACCTGTCATGACTCTCCACTCAGTGTTCTAACTGTCACTACTCTCCACTCAGTGTTCTAACTGTCAATACTCTCCACTCAGTGTTCTAACTGTCACGACTCTCCACTCAGTGTTCTAACTGTCACTACACTCCACTCAGTGTTCTAACTGTCACTACTCTCCACTCAGTGTTCTAACTGTCACTACTCTCCACTCAGTGTTCTGACTGTCACTACTCTCCACTCAGTGTTCTAACTGTCACGACTCTCCACTCAGTGTTCTGACTGTCACTACTCTCCACTCAGTGTTCTGACTGTCACGACTCTCCACTCAGTGTTCTGACTGTCACGACTCTCCACTCAGTGTTCTGACTGTCACTACTCTCCACTCAGTGTTCTAACTGTCACGACTCTCCACTCAGTGTTCTGACTGTCACTACTCTCCACTCAGTGTTCTAACTGTCACTACTCTCCACTCAGTGTTCTAACTGTCACGACTCTCCACTCAGTGTTCTAACTGTCACGACTCCCCACTCAGTGTTCTAACTGTCACGACGAACTGTCACGACTCTCCACTCAGTGTTCTGACTGTCACTACTCTCCACTCAGTGTTCTAACTGTCACTACTCTCCACTCAGTGTTCTAACTGTCACGACTCTCCACTCAGTGTTCTAACTGTCACGACTCTCCACTCAGTGTTCTAACTGTCACGACTCTCCACTCAGTGTTCTAACTGTCACGACTCTCCACTCAGTGTTCTAACTGTCACGACTCTCCACTCAGTGTTCTAACTGTCACGACTCTCCACTCAGTGTTCTGACTGTCACGACTCTCCACTCAGTGTTCTGACTGTCACGACTCTCCACTCAGTGTTATAACTGTTACGACTCTCCACTCAGTGTTCTAACTGTCACTACTCTCCACTCAGTGTTCTAATTGTCACGACTCTCCACTCAGTGTTCTAACTGTCACGACTCTCCACTCAGTGTTCTACTGTCACTACTCTCCACTCAGTGTTCTAACTGTCACGACTCTCCACTCAGTGTTCTAACTGTCACTACTCTCCACTCAGTGTTGTAACTGTCACGACTCTCCACTCAGTGTTCTAACTGTCACTACTCTCCACTCAGTGTTCTACTGTCACTACTCTCCACTCAGTGTTCTGACTGTCACGACTCTCCACTCAGTGTTATAACTGTTACGACTCTCCACTCAGTGTTCTAACTGTCACTACTCTCCACTCAGTGTTCTAACTGTCACGACTCTCCACTCAGTGTTCTAACTGTCACTACTCTCCACTCAGTGTTCTAACTGTCACGACTCTCCACTCAGTGGTCTAACTGTCACGACTCTCCACTCAGTGTTCTACTGTCACTACTCTCCACTCAGTGTTCTAACTGTCACGACTCTCCACTCAGTGTTCTAACTGTCACGACTCTTCACTCAGTGTTCTAACTGTCACTACTCTCCACTCAGTGTTCTAACTGTCACGACTCTCCACTCAGTGTTCTAACTGTCACTACTCTCCACTCAGTGTTGTAACTGTCACGACTCTCCACTCAGTGTTCTAACTGTCACTACTCTCCACTCAGTGTTCTAACTGTCACGACTCTCCACTCAGTGTTCTAACTGTCACTACTCTCCACTCAGTGTTCTAACTGTCACGACTCTCCACTCAGTGTTCTAACTGTCACGACTCTCCACTCAGTGTTCTAACTGTCACTACTCTCCACTCAGTGTTCTAACTGTCAATACTCTCCACTCAGTGTTCTAACTGTCACTACTCTCCACTCAGTGTTGTAACTGTTATTACTCTCCACTCAGTGTTCTAACTGTCACTACTCTCCACTCAGTGTTCTGACTGTCACGACTCTCCACTCAGTGTTATAACTGTTACGACTCTCCACTCAGTGTTCTAACTGTCACTACTCTCCACTCAGTGTTCTAACTGTCACGACTCTCCACTCAGTGTTCTAACTGTCACGACTCTCCACTCAGTGTTCTAACTGTCACGACTCTCCACTCAGTGTTCTAACTGTCACGACTCTCCACTCAGTGTTCTAACTGTCACGACTCTCCACTCAGTGTTCTAACTGTCACGACTCTTCACTCAGTGTTCTAACTGTCACGACTCTCCACACAGTGTTCTAACTGTCACTACTCTCCACTCAGTGTTGTAACTGTCACGACTCTCCACTTAGTGTTCCAACTGTCAGTACTCTCCACTCAGTGTTCTAACTGTTACGACTCTCCACTCAGTGTTCTAACTGTCACTACTCTCCACTCAGTGTTCTAACTGTCACGACTCTCCACTCAGTGTTCTAACTGTCACGACTCTCCACTCAGTGTTCTAACTGTCACGACTCTCCACTCAGTGTTCTGACTGTCACTACTCTCCACTCAGTGTTCTGACTGTCACGACTCTCCACTCAGTGTTCTGACTGTCACGACTCTCCACTCAGTGTTCTGACTGTCACTACTCTCCACTCAGTGTTCTAACTGTCACGACTCTCCACTCAGTGTTCTGACTGTCACTACTCTCCACTCAGTGTTCTAACTGTCACTACTCTCCACTCAGTGTTCTAACTGTCACGACTCTCCACTCAGTGTTCTAACTGTCACGACTCCCCACTCAGTGTTCTAACTGTCACGACGAACTGTCACGACTCTCCACTCAGTGTTCTGACTGTCACTACTCTCCACTCAGTGTTCTAACTGTCACTACTCTCCACTCAGTGTTCTAACTGTCACGACTCTCCACTCAGTGTTCTAACTGTCACGACTCTCCACTCAGTGTTCTAACTGTCACGACTCTCCACTCAGTGTTCTAACTGTCACGACTCTCCACTCAGTGTTCTGACTGTCACGACTCTCCACTCAGTGTTCTGACTGTCACGACTCTCCACTCAGTGTTATAACTGTTACGACTCTCCACTCAGTGTTCTAACTGTCACTACTCTCCACTCAGTGTTCTAATTGTCACGACTCTCCACTCAGTGTTCTAACTGTCACGACTCTCCACTCAGTGTTCTACTGTCACTACTCTCCACTCAGTGTTCTAACTGTCACGACTCTCCACTCAGTGTTCTAACTGTCACTACTCTCCACTCAGTGTTGTAACTGTCACGACTCTCCACTCAGTGTTCTAACTGTCACTACTCTCCACTCAGTGTTCTACTGTCACTACTCTCCACTCAGTGTTCTGACTGTCACGACTCTCCACTCAGTGTTATAACTGTTACGACTCTCCACTCAGTGTTCTAACTGTCACTACTCTCCACTCAGTGTTCTAACTGTCACGACTCTCCACTCAGTGTTCTAACTGTCACTACTCTCCACTCAGTGTTCTAACTGTCACGACTCTCCACTCAGTGGTCTAACTGTCACGACTCTCCACTCAGTGTTCTACTGTCACTACTCTCCACTCAGTGTTCTAACTGTCACGACTCTCCACTCAGTGTTCTAACTGTCACGACTCTTCACTCAGTGTTCTAACTGTCACTACTCTCCACTCAGTGTTCTAACTGTCACGACTCTCCACTCAGTGTTCTAACTGTCACTACTCTCCACTCAGTGTTGTAACTGTCACGACTCTCCACTCAGTGTTCTAACTGTCACTACTCTCCACTCAGTGTTCTAACTGTCACGACTCTCCACTCAGTGTTCTAACTGTCACTACTCTCCACTCAGTGTTCTAACTGTCACGACTCTCCACTCAGTGTTCTAACTGTCACGACTCTCCACTCAGTGTTCTAACTGTCACTACTCTCCACTCAGTGTTCTAACTGTCAATACTCTCCACTCAGTGTTCTAACTGTCACTACTCTCCACTCAGTGTTGTAACTGTTATTACTCTCCACTCAGTGTTCTAACTGTCACTACTCTCCACTCAGTGTTCTGACTGTCACGACTCTCCACTCAGTGTTATAACTGTTACGACTCTCCACTCAGTGTTCTAACTGTCACTACTCTCCACTCAGTGTTCTAACTGTCACGACTCTCCACTCAGTGTTCTAACTGTCACGACTCTCCACTCAGTGTTCTAACTGTCACGACTCTCCACTCAGTGTTCTAACTGTCACGACTCTCCACTCAGTGTTCTAACTGTCACGACTCTCCACTCAGTGTTCTAACTGTCACGACTCTTCACTCAGTGTTCTAACTGTCACGACTCTCCACACAGTGTTCTAACTGTCACTACTCTCCACTCAGTGTTGTAACTGTCACGACTCTCCACTTAGTGTTCCAACTGTCAGTACTCTCCACTCAGTGTTCTAACTGTTACGACTCTCCACTCAGTGTTCTAACTGTCACTACTCTCCACTCAGTGTTCTAACTGTCACGACTCTCCACTCAGTGTTCTAACTGTCACGACTCTCCACTCAGTGTTCTAACTGTCACGACTCTCCACTCAGTGTTCTGACTGTCACTACTCTCCACTCAGTGTTCTGACTGTCACGACTCTCCACTCAGTGTTCTGACTGTCACGACTCTCCACTCAGTGTTCTGACTGTCACTACTCTCCACTCAGTGTTCTAACTGTCACGACTCTCCACTCAGTGTTCTGACTGTCACTACTCTCCACTCAGTGTTCTAACTGTCACTACTCTCCACTCAGTGTTCTAACTGTCACGACTCTCCACTCAGTGTTCTAACTGTCACGACTCCCCACTCAGTGTTCTAACTGTCACGACGAACTGTCACGACTCTCCACTCAGTGTTCTGACTGTCACTACTCTCCACTCAGTGTTCTAACTGTCACTACTCTCCACTCAGTGTTCTAACTGTCACGACTCTCCACTCAGTGTTCTAACTGTCACGACTCTCCACTCAGTGTTCTAACTGTCACGACTCTCCACTCAGTGTTCTAACTGTCACGACTCTCCACTCAGTGTTCTGACTGTCACGACTCTCCACTCAGTGTTCTGACTGTCACGACTCTCCACTCAGTGTTATAACTGTTACGACTCTCCACTCAGTGTTCTAACTGTCACTACTCTCCACTCAGTGTTCTAATTGTCACGACTCTCCACTCAGTGTTCTAACTGTCACGACTCTCCACTCAGTGTTCTACTGTCACTACTCTCCACTCAGTGTTCTAACTGTCACGACTCTCCACTCAGTGTTCTAACTGTCACTACTCTCCACTCAGTGTTGTAACTGTCACGACTCTCCACTCAGTGTTCTAACTGTCACTACTCTCCACTCAGTGTTCTACTGTCACTACTCTCCACTCAGTGTTCTGACTGTCACGACTCTCCACTCAGTGTTATAACTGTTACGACTCTCCACTCAGTGTTCTAACTGTCACTACTCTCCACTCAGTGTTCTAACTGTCACGACTCTCCACTCAGTGTTCTAACTGTCACTACTCTCCACTCAGTGTTCTAACTGTCACGACTCTCCACTCAGTGGTCTAACTGTCACGACTCTCCACTCAGTGTTCTACTGTCACTACTCTCCACTCAGTGTTCTAACTGTCACGACTCTCCACTCAGTGTTCTAACTGTCACGACTCTTCACTCAGTGTTCTAACTGTCACTACTCTCCACTCAGTGTTCTAACTGTCACGACTCTCCACTCAGTGTTCTAACTGTCACTACTCTCCACTCAGTGTTGTAACTGTCACGACTCTCCACTCAGTGTTCTAACTGTCACTACTCTCCACTCAGTGTTCTAACTGTCACGACTCTCCACTCAGTGTTCTAACTGTCACTACTCTCCACTCAGTGTTCTAACTGTCACGACTCTCCACTCAGTGTTCTAACTGTCACGACTCTCCACTCAGTGTTCTAACTGTCACTACTCTCCACTCAGTGTTCTAACTGTCAATACTCTCCACTCAGTGTTCTAACTGTCACTACTCTCCACTCAGTGTTGTAACTGTTATTACTCTCCACTCAGTGTTCTAACTGTCACTACTCTCCACTCAGTGTTCTGACTGTCACGACTCTCCACTCAGTGTTATAACCTGTTACGACTCTCCACTCAGTGTTCTAACTGTCACTACTCTCCACTCAGTGTTCTAACTGTCACGACTCTCCACTCAGTGTTCTAACTGTCACGACTCTCCACTCAGTGTTCTAACTGTCACGACTCTCCACTCAGTGTTCTAACTGTCACGACTCTCCACTCAGTGTTCTAACTGTCACGACTCTCCACTCAGTGTTCTAACTGTCACGACTCTTCACTCAGTGTTCTAACTGTCACGACTCTCCACACAGTGTTCTAACTGTCACTACTCTCCACTCAGTGTTGTAACTGTCACGACTCTCCACTTAGTGTTCTAACTGTCAGTACTCTCCACTCAGTGTTCTGACTGTCACGACTCTCCACTCAGTGTTCTGACTGTCACTACTCTCCACTCAGTGTTCTAACTGTCACGACTCTCCACTCAGTGTTCTGACTGTCACTACTCTCCACTCAGTGTTCTAACTGTCACTACTCTCCACTCAGTGTTCTAACTGTCACGACTCTCCACTCAGTGTTCTAACTGTCACGACTCCCCACTCAGTGTTCTAACTGTCACGACGAACTGTCACGACTCTCCACTCAGTGTTCTGACTGTCACTACTCTCCACTCAGTGTTCTAACTGTCACTACTCTCCACTCAGTGTTCTAACTGTCACGACTCTCCACTCAGTGTTCTAACTGTCACGACTCTCCACTCAGTGTTCTAACTGTCACGACTCTCCACTCAGTGTTCTAACTGTCACGACTCTCCACTCAGTGTTCTAACTGTCACGACTCTCCACTCAGTGTTCTAACTGTCACGACTCTCCACTCAGTGTTCTGACTGTCACGACTCTCCACTCAGTGTTCTGACTGTCACGACTCTCCACTCAGTGTTATAACTGTTACGACTCTCCACTCAGTGTTCTAACTGTCACTACTCTCCACTCAGTGTTCTAATTGTCACGACTCTCCACTCAGTGTTCTAACTGTCACGACTCTCCACTCAGTGTTCTACTGTCACTACTCTCCACTCAGTGTTCTAACTGTCACGACTCTCCACTCAGTGTTCTAACTGTCACTACTCTCCACTCAGTGTTGTAACTGTCACGACTCTCCACTCAGTGTTCTAACTGTCACTACTCTCCACTCAGTGTTCTACTGTCACTACTCTCCACTCAGTGTTCTGACTGTCACGACTCTCCACTCAGTGTTATAACTGTTACGACTCTCCACTCAGTGTTCTAACTGTCACTACTCTCCACTCAGTGTTCTAACTGTCACGACTCTCCACTCAGTGTTCTAACTGTCACTACTCTCCATTCAGTGTTCTAACTGTCACGACTCTCCACTCAGTGGTCTAACTGTCACGACTCTCCACTCAGTGTTCTACTGTCACTACTCTCCACTCAGTGTTCTAACTGTCACGACTCTCCACTCAGTGTTCTAACTGTCACGACTCTTCACTCAGTGTTCTAACTGTCACTACTCTCCACTCAGTGTTCTAACTGTCACGACTCTCCACTCAGTGTTCTAACTGTCACTACTCTCCACTCAGTGTTGTAACTGTCACGACTCTCCACTCAGTGTTCTAACTGTCACTACTCTCCACTCAGTGTTCTAACTGTCACGACTCTCCACTCAGTGTTCTAACTGTCACTACTCTCCACTCAGTGTTCTAACTGTCACGACTCTCCACTCAGTGTTCTAACTGTCACGACTCTCCACTCAGTGTTCTAACTGTCACTACTCTCCACTCAGTGTTCTAACTGTCAATACTCTCCACTCAGTGTTCTAACTGTCACTACTCTCCACTCAGTGTTGTAACTGTTATTACTCTCCACTCAGTGTTCTAACTGTCACTACTCTCCACTCAGTGTTCTGACTGTCACGACTCTCCACTCAGTGTTCTGACTGTCACTACTCTCCACTCAGTGTTCTGACTGTCACGACTCTCCACTCAGTGTTCTGACTGTCACGACTCTCCACTCAGTGTTCTAACTGTCACTACTCTCCACTCAGTGTTCTAACTGTCACGACTCTCCACTCAGTGTTCTAACTGTCACGACTCCCCACTCAGTGTTCTAACTGTCACGACGAACTGTCACGACTCTCCACTCAGTGTTCTGACTGTCACTACTCTCCACTCAGTGTTCTAACTGTCACTACTCTCCACTCAGTGTTCTAACTGTCACGACTCTCCACTCAGTGTTCTAACTGTCACGACTCTCCACTCAGTGTTCTAACTGTCACGACTCTCCACTCAGTGTTCTAACTGTCACGACTCTCCACTCAGTGTTCTGATTGTCACGACTCTCCACTCAGTGTTCTGACTGTCACGACTCTCCACTCAGTGTTATAACTGTTACGACTCTCCACTCAGTGTTCTAACTGTCACTACTCTCCACTCAGTGTTCTAATTGTCACGACTCTCCACTCAGTGTTCTAACTGTCACGACTCTCCACTCAGTGTTCTAACTGTCACTACTCTCCACTCAGTGTTCTGACTGTCACGACTCTCCACTCAGTGTTATAACTGTTACGACTCTCCACTCAGTGTTCTAACTGTCACTACTCTCCACTCAGTGTTCTAACTGTCACGACTCTCCACTCAGTGTTCTAACTGTCACGACTCTCCACTCAGTGTTCTAACTGTCACGACTCTCCACTCAGTGTTCTAACTGTCACGACTCTCCACTCAGTGTTCTAACTGTCACGACTCTCCACTCAGTGTTCTAACTGTCACGACTCTTCACTCAGTGTTCTAACTGTCACGACTCTCCACACAGTGTTCTAACTGTCACTACTCTCCACTCAGTGTTGTAACTGTCACGACTCTCCACTTAGTGTTCCAACTGTCAGTACTCTCCACTCAGTGTTCTAACTGTTACGACTCTCCACTCAGTGTTCTAACTGTCACTACTCTCCACTCAGTGTTCTAACTGTCACGACTCTCCACTCAGTGTTCTAACTGTCACGACTCTCCACTCAGTGTTCTAACTGTCACGACTCTCACTCAGTGTTCTGACTGTCACTACTATCCACTCAGTGTTCTGACTGTCACGACTCTCCACTCAGTGTTCTGACTGTCACGACTCTCCACTCAGTGTTCTGACTGTCACTACTCTCCACTCAGTGTTCTAACTGTCACGACTCTCACTCAGTGTTCTGACTGTCACTCCTCTCCACTCAGTGTTCTAACTGTCACTACTCTCCACTCAAGTGTTCTAACTGTCACGACTCCCACTCAGTGTTCTAACTGTCACGACTCCCCACTACAGTGTTTCCTAACTGTCACGACGAACTGTTCACGACTCTCCACTCAGTGGTTTGACTGTCACTACTCTCCACTCAGTGTTCTTCTAAACTGTCACTACTCTTCCACTCAGTGTTCTAACTGTCACGACTCTCCACTCAGTGTTCTAACTGTCACGACTCTCCACTCAGTGTTCTAACTGTCACGACTCTCCACTCAGTGTTCTAACTGTACGACTCCACTCAGTGTCTGACTGTCACGACTCTCCACTCAGTGTTCTGACTGTCACGACTCTCCACTCAGTGTTATAACTGTTACGACTCTCCACTCAGTGTTCTAACTGTCACGACTCTCCACTCAGTGTTCTAATTGTCACGACTCTCCACTCAGTGTTCTAACTGTCACGACTCTCCACTCAGTGTTCTACTGTCACTACTCTCCACTCAGTGTTCTAACTGTCACGACTCTCCACTCAGTGTTCTACTGTCACTACTCTCCACTCAGTGTTGTAACTGTCACGACTCTCCACTCAGTGTTCTAACTGTCACTACTCTCCACTCAGTGTTCTACTGTCACTACTCTCCACTCAGTGTTCTGACTGTCACGACTCTCCACTCAGTGTTATAACTGTTACGACTCTCCACTCAGTGTTCTAACTGTCACTACTCTCCACTCAGTGTTCTAACTGTCACGACTCTCCACTCAGTGTTCTAACTGTCACTACTCTCCACTCAGTGTTCTAACTGTCACGACTCTCCACTCAGTGGTCTAACTGTCACGACTCTCCACTCAGTGTTCTACTGTCACTACTCTCCACTCAGTGTTCTAACTGTCACGACTCTCCACTCAGTGTTCTAACTGTCACGACTCTCACTCAGTGGTCTAACTGTCACTACTCTCCACTCAGTGTTCTAACTGTCACGACTCTCCACTCAGTGTTCTAACTGTCACTACTCTCCACTCAGTGTTGTAATGTCACGACTCTCCACTCAGTGTTCTAACTGTCACTACTCTCCCACTCAGTGTCTAACTGTCACGACTCTCCACTCAGTGTTCTAACTGTCACTACTCTCCACTCAGTGTTTCTAACTGTCACGACTCTCCACTCATGTCTAACTGTCACGACTCTTCCACTCAGTGTTCTAACTGTCACTACTCTCCACTCAGTGTTCTAACTGTCAATACTCTCCACTCAGTGTCTAACTGTCACTACTCTCCACTCAGTGTTGTAACTGTTATTACTCTCCACTCAGTGTTCTAACTGTCACTACTCTCCCACTCAGTGTTCTGACTGTCACTAACTCTCCACTCATGTTATAAACTGTTTACTACTCTCCACTCAGTGTTCGACTGTCACGACTCTCCACTCAGTGTTCTAAACTGTCACGACTCTCCACTCAGTGGTTCTAACTGTCACTACTCTCCACTCAGTGTTCTAACTGTCACGACTCTCCACTCAGTGTTCTAACTGTCACGACTCTCCACTCAGTGTCTAACTGTCACGACTCTCCACCAGTGTTCTAACTGTCACGACTCTCCACTCAGTGTTCTAACTGTCAACGGACTCTCCACTCAGTGTTCTAACTGTCACGACTCTTCACTCAGTTGTTTAACTGTCACGACTCTCCACACAGTGTTCTAACTGTCACTACTCTCCACTCAGTGTTGTAACTGTTCACGACTCTCCACTTAGTGTTCTAACTGTCAGTACTCTCCACTCAGTGTTCTAACTGTTCGACTCTCCACTCATGTTCTACTGTCACTACTCCATCAGGTTCAACTGTCACGACTCTCCACTCAGTGTTCTAACTGTCACGCTCAGTTCTAACTGTCCACTCAGTGTTCTAACTGTCACTACTCTCCACTCAGTGTTCTACCTGTCATGACTCTCCACTCAGTGTTCTAACTGTCACTACTCTCCACTCAGTGTTCTAACTGTCAATACTCTCCACTCAGTGTTCTAACTGTCACGACTCTCCACTCAGTGTTCTAACTGTCACTACACTCCACTCAGTGTTCTAACTGTCACTACTCTCCACTCAGTGTTCTAACTGTCACTACTCTCCCACTCAGTGTTCTGACTGTCACTACTCTCCACTCAGTGTTCTAACTGTCACGACTCTCCACTCAGTGTTCTAACTGTCACTACTCTCCACTCAGTGTTCTAACTGTCACGACTCTCCACTCAGTGTTCTGACTGTCACGACTCTCCACTCAGTGTTCTAACTGTCACTACTCTCCACTCAGTGTTCTAACTGTCACGACTCTCCACTCAGTGTTCTAACTGTCACTACTCTCCACTCAGTGTTCTAACTGTCACTACTCTCCACTCAGTGTTCTAACTGTCACGACTCTCCACTCAGTGTTCTAACTGTCACGACTCTCCACTCAGTGTTCTAACTGTCACGACGAACTGTCACGACTCTCCACTCAGTGTTCTAACTGTCACTACTCTCCACTCAGTGTTCTAACTGTCACTACTCTCCACTCAGTGTTCTAACTGTCACGACTCTCCACTCAGTGTTCTAACTGTCACGACTCTCCACTCAGTGTTCTAACTGTCACGACTCTCCACTCAGTGTTCTAACTGTCACGACTCTCCACTCAGTGTTCTAACTGTCACGACTCTCCACTCAGTGTTCTAACTGTCACGACTCTCCACTCAGTGTTCTAACTGTCACGACTCTCCACTCAGTGTTCTGACTGTCACGACTCTCCACTCAGTGTTCTAACTGTCACGACTCTCCACTCAGTGTTCTAACTGTCACTACTCTCCACTCAGTGTTCTAACTGTCACGACTCTCCACTCAGTGTTCTAACTGTCACGACTCTCCACTCAGTGTTCTAACTGTCACTACTCTCCACTCAGTGTTCTAACTGTCACGACTCTCCACTCAGTGTTCTAACTGTCACTACTCTCCACTCAGTGTTCTAACTGTCACGACTCTCCACTCAGTGTTCTAACTGTCACTACTCTCCACTCAGTGTTCTACTGTCACGACTCTCCACTCAGTGTTCTAACTGTCACGACTCTCCACTCAGTGTTCTAACTGTCACGACTCTCCACTCAGTGTTCTAACTGTCACGACTCTCCACTCAGTGTTCTAACTGTCACTACTCTCCACTCAGTGTTCTAACTGTCACTACTCTCCACTCAGTGTTCTAACTGTCACTACTCTCCACTCAGTGTTCTAACTGTCACGACTCTCCACTCAGTGTTCTAACTGTCACTACTCTCCACTCAGTGTTCTAACTGTCACGACTCTCCACTCAGTGTTCTAACTGTCACGACTCTCCACTCAGTGTTCTAACTGTCACGACTCTCCACTCAGTGTTCTAACTGTCACGACTCTCCACTCAGTGTTCTAACTGTCACTACTCTCCACTCAGTGTTCTAACTGTCACTACTCTCCACTCAGTGTTCTAACTGTCACGACTCTCCACTCAGTGTTCTAACTGTCACGACTCTCCACTCAGTGTTCTAACTGTCACTACTCTCCACTCAGTGTTCTAACTGTCACGACTCTCCACTCAGTGTTCTAACTGTCACTACTCTCCACTCAGTGTTCTAACTGTCACGACTCTCCACTCAGTGTTCTAACTGTCACGACTCTCCACTCAGTGTTCTAACTGTCACTACTCTCCACTCAGTGTTCTAACTGTCACGACTCTCCACTCAGTGTTCTAACTGTCACGACTCTCCACTCAGTGTTCTAACTGTCACTACTCTCCACTCAGTGTTCTAACTGTCACGACTCTCCACTCAGTGTTCTAACTGTCACTACTCTCCACTCAGTGTTCTAACTGTCACGACTCTCCACTCAGTGTTCTAACTGTCACGACTCTCCACTCAGTGTTCTAACTGTCACGACTCTCCACTCAGTGTTCTAACTGTCACTACTCTCCACTCAGTGTTCTAACTGTCACGACTCTCCACTCAGTGTTCTAACTGTCACTACTCTCCACTCAGTGTTCTAACTGTCACTACTCTCCACTCAGTGTTCTAACTGTCACTACTCTCCACTCAGTGTTCTAACTGTCACGACTCTCCACTCAGTGTTCTAACTGTCACGACTCTCCACTCAGTGTTCTAACTGTCACTACTCTCCACTCAGTGTTCTAACTGTCACGACTCTCCACTCAGTGTTCTAACTGTCACGACTCTCCACTCAGTGTTCTAACTGTCACGACTCTCCACTCAGTGTTCTAACTGTCACGACTCTCCACTCAGTGTTCTAACTGTCACTACTCTCCACTCAGTGTTCTAACTGTCACGACTCTCCACTCAGTGTTCTAACTGTCACGACTCTCCACTCAGTGTTCTAACTGTCACGACTCTCCACTCAGTGTTCTAACTGTCACTACTCTCCACTCAGTGTTCTAACTGTCACTACTCTCCACTCAGTGTTCTAACTGTCACTACTCTCCACTCAGTGTTCTAACTGTCACGACTCTCCACTCAGTGTTCTAACTGTCACGACTCTCCACTCAGTGTTCTAACTGTCACTACTCTCCACTCAGTGTTCTAACTGTCACGACTCTCCACTCAGTGTTCTAACTGTCACTACTCTCCACTCAGTGTTCTAACTGTCACGACTCTCCACTCAGTGTTCTAACTGTCACTACTCTCCACTCAGTGTTCTAACTGTCACGACTCTCCACTCAGTGTTCTAACTGTCACGACTCTCCACTCAGTGTTCTAACTGTCACGACTCTCCACTCAGTGTTCTAACTGTCACTACTCTCCACTCAGTGTTCTAACTGTCACGACTCTCCACTCAGTGTTCTAACTGTCACTACTCTCCACTCAGTGTTCTAACTGTCACGACTCTCCACTCAGTGTTCTAACTGTCACGACTCTCCACTCAGTGTTCTAACTGTCACGACTCTCCACTCAGTGTTCTAACTGTCACGACTCTCCACTCAGTGTTCTAACTGTCACTACTCTCCACTCAGTGTTCTAACTGTCACGACTCTCCACTCAGTGTTCTAACTGTCACGACTCTCCACTCAGTGTTCTAACTGTCACTACTCTCCACTCAGTGTTCTAACTGTCACGACTCTCCACTCAGTGTTCTAACTGTCACTACTCTCCACTCAGTGTTCTAACTGTCACGACTCTCCACTCAGTGTTCTAACTGTCACTACTCTCCACTCAGTGTTCTAACTGTCACGACTCTCCACTCAGTGTTCTAACTGTCACGACTCTCCACTCAGTGTTCTAACTGTCACGACTCTCCACTCAGTGTTCTAACTGTCACGACTCTCCACTCAGTGTTCTAACTGTCACGACTCTCCACTCAGTGTTCTAACTGTCACTACTCTCCACTCAGTGTTCTAACTGTCACGACTCTCCACTCAGTGTTCTAACTGTCACGACTCTCCACTCAGTGTTCTAACTGTCACGACTCTCCACTCAGTGTTCTAACTGTCACGACTCTCCACTCAGTGTTCTAACTGTCACGACTCTCCACTCAGTGTTCTAACTGTCACGACTCTCCACTCAGTGTTCTAACTGTCACGACTCTCCACTCAGTGTTCTAACTGTCACGACTCTCCACTCAGTGTTCTAACTGTCACGACTCTCCACTCAGTGTTCTAACTGTCACTACTCTCCACTCAGTGTTCTAACTGTCACGACTCTCCACTCAGTGTTCTAACTGTCACGACTCTCCACTCAGTGTTCTAACTGTCACGACTCTCCACTCAGTGTTCTAACTGTCACGACTCTCCACTCAGTGTTCTAACTGTCACGACTCTCCACTCAGTGTTCTAACTGTCACGACTCTCCACTCAGTGTTCTAACTGTCACGACTCTCCACTCAGTGTTCTAACTGTCACGACTCTCCACTCAGTGTTCTAACTGTCACGACTCTCCACTCAGTGTTCTAACTGTCACGACTCTCCACTCAGTGTTCTAACTGTCACGACTCTCCACTCAGTGTTCTAACTGTCACGACTCTCCACTCAGTGTTCTAACTGTCACTACTCTCCACTCAGTGTTCTAACTGTCACGACTCTCCACTCAGTGTTCTAACTGTCACTACTCTCCACTCAGTGTTCTAACTGTCACGACTCTCCACTCAGTGTTCTAACTGTCACGACTCTCCACTCAGTGTTCTAACTGTCACGACTCTCCACTCAGTGTTCTAACTGTCACTACTCTCCACTCAGTGTTCTAACTGTCACGACTCTCCACTCAGTGTTCTAACTGTCACTACTCTCCACTCAGTGTTCTAACTGTCACGACTCTCCACTCAGTGTTCTAACTGTCACGACTCTCCACTCAGTGTTCTAACTGTCACTACTCTCCACTCAGTGTTCTAACTGTCACGACTCTCCACTCAGTGTTCTAACTGTCACGACTCTCCACTCAGTGTTCTAACTGTCACTACTCTCCACTCAGTGTTCTAACTGTCACGACTCTCCACTCAGTGTTCTAACTGTCACGACTCTCCACTCAGTGTTCTAACTGTCACGACTCTCCACTCAGTGTTCTAACTGTCACTACTCTCCACTCAGTGTTCTAACTGTCACGACTCTCCACTCAGTGTTCTAACTGTCACTACTCTCCACTCAGTGTTCTAACTGTCACGACTCTCCACTCAGTGTTCTAACTGTCACGACTCTCCACTCAGTGTTCTAACTGTCACTACTCTCCACTCAGTGTTCTAACTGTCACGACTCTCCACTCAGTGTTCTAACTGTCACTACTCTCCACTCAGTGTTCTAACTGTCACGACTCTCCACTCAGTGTTCTAACTGTCACTACTCTCCACTCAGTGTTCTAACTGTCACGACTCTCCACTCAGTGTTCTAACTGTCACGACTCTCCACTCAGTGTTCTAACTGTCACTACTCTCCACTCAGTGTTCTAACTGTCACGACTCTCCACTCAGTGTTCTAACTGTCACGACTCTCCACTCAGTGTTCTAACTGTCACGACTCTCCACTCAGTGTTCTAACTGTCACGACTCTCCACTCAGTGTTCTAACTGTCACGACTCTCCACTCAGTGTTCTAACTGTCACGACTCTCCACTCAGTGTTCTAACTGTCACGACTCTCCACTCAGTGTTCTAACTGTCACTACTCTCCACTCAGTGTTCTAACTGTCACGACTCTCCACTCAGTGTTCTAACTGTCACGACTCTCCACTCAGTGTTCTAACTGTCACGACTCTCCACTCAGTGTTCTAACTGTCACTACTCTCCACTCAGTGTTCTAACTGTCACGACTCTCCACTCAGTGTTCTAACTGTCACGACTCTCCACTCAGTGTTCTAACTGTCACGACTCTCCACTCAGTGTTCTAACTGTCACTACTCTCCACTCAGTGTTCTAACTGTCACGACTCTCCACTCAGTGTTCTAACTGTCACGACTCTCCACTCAGTGTTCTAACTGTCACTACTCTCCACTCAGTGTTCTAACTGTCACGACTCTCCACTCAGTGTTCTAACTGTCACTACTCTCCACTCAGTGTTCTAACTGTCACTACTCTCCACTCAGTGTTCTAACTGTCACTACTCTCCACTCAGTGTTCTAACTGTCACTACTCTCCACTCAGTGTTCTAACTGTCACGACTCTCCACTCAGTGTTCTAACTGTCACTACTCTCCACTCAGTGTTCTAACTGTCACGACTCTCCACTCAGTGTTCTAACTGTCACGACTCTCCACTCAGTGTTCTAACTGTCACTACTCTCCACTCAGTGTTCTAACTGTCACGACTCTCCACTCAGTGTTCTAACTGTCACTACTCTCCACTCAGTGTTCTAACTGTCACTACTCTCCACTCAGTGTTCTAACTGTCACGACTCTCCACTCAGTGTTCTAACTGTCACGACTCTCCACTCAGTGTTCTAACTGTCACGACACTGTCACGACTCTCCACTCAGTGTTCTAACTGTCACTACTCTCCACTCAGTGTTCTAACTGTCACTACTCTCCACTCAGTGTTCTAACTGTCACGACTCTCCACTCAGTGTTCTAACTGTCACGACTCTCCACTCAGTGTTCTAACTGTCACGACTCTCCACTCAGTGTTCTAACTGTCACGACTCTCCACTCAGTGTTCTAACTGTCACGACTCTCCACTCAGTGTTCTAACTGTCACGACTCTCCACTCAGTGTTCTAACTGTCACGACTCTCCACTCAGTGTTCTAACTGTCACGACTCTCCACTCAGTGTTCTAACTGTCACGACTCTCCACTCAGTGTTCTAACTGTCACTACTCTCCACTCAGTGTTCTAACTGTCACGACTCTCCACTCAGTGTTCTAACTGTCACGACTCTCCACTCAGTGTTCTAACTGTCACTACTCTCCACTCAGTGTTCTAACTGTCACGACTCTCCACTCAGTGTTCTAACTGTCACTACTCTCCACTCAGTGTTCTAACTGTCACGACTCTCCACTCAGTGTTCTAACTGTCACTACTCTCCACTCAGTGTTCTAACTGTCACGACTCTCCACTCAGTGTTCTAACTGTCACGACTCTCCACTCAGTGTTCTAACTGTCACGACTCTCCACTCAGTGTTCTAACTGTCACGACTCTCCACTCAGTGTTCTAACTGTCACTACTCTCCACTCAGTGTTCTAACTGTCACGACTCTCCACTCAGTGTTCTAACTGTCACTACTCTCCACTCAGTGTTCTAACTGTCACGACTCTCCACTCAGTGTTCTAACTGTCACTACTCTCCACTCAGTGTTCTAACTGTCACGACTCTCCACTCAGTGTTCTAACTGTCACGACTCTCCACTCAGTGTTCTAACTGTCACGACTCTCCACTCAGTGTTCTAACTGTCACGACTCTCCACTCAGTGTTCTAACTGTCACTACTCTCCACTCAGTGTTCTAACTGTCACTACTCTCCACTCAGTGTTCTAACTGTCACGACTCTCCACTCAGTGTTCTAACTGTCACGACTCTCCACTCAGTGTTCTAACTGTCACGACTCTCCACTCAGTGTTCTAACTGTCACGACTCTCCACTCAGTGTTCTAACTGTCACTACTCTCCACTCAGTGTTCTAACTGTCACGACTCTCCACTCAGTGTTCTAACTGTCACGACTCTCCACTCAGTGTTCTAACTGTCACGACTCTCCACTCAGTGTTCTAACTGTCACGACTCTCCACTCAGTGTTCTAACTGTCACGACTCTCCACTCAGTGTTCTAACTGTCACTACTCTCCACTCAGTGTTCTAACTGTCACGACTCTCCACTCAGTGTTCTAACTGTCACTACTCTCCACTCAGTGTTCTAACTGTCACGACTCTCCACTCAGTGTTCTAACTGTCACGACTCTCCACTCAGTGTTCTAACTGTCACGACTCTCCACTCAGTGTTCTAACTGTCACTACTCTCCACTCAGTGTTCTAACTGTCACGACTCTCCACTCAGTGTTCTAACTGTCACGACTCTCCACTCAGTGTTCTAACTGTCACGACTCTCCACTCAGTGTTCTAACTGTCACGACTCTCCACTCAGTGTTCTAACTGTCACGACTCTCCACTCAGTGTTCTAACTGTCACGACTCTCCACTCAGTGTTCTAACTGTCACTACTCTCCACTCAGTGTTCTAACTGTCACGACTCTCCACTCAGTGTTCTAACTGTCACGACTCTCCACTCAGTGTTCTAACTGTCACGACTCTCCACTCAGTGTTCTAACTGTCACGACTCTCCACTCAGTGTTCTAACTGTCACGACTCTCCACTCAGTGTTCTAACTGTCACGACTCTCCACTCAGTGTTCTAACTGTCACGACTCTCCACTCAGTGTTCTAACTGTCACGACTCTCCACTCAGTGTTCTAACTGTCACGACTCTCCACTCAGTGTTCTAACTGTCACGACTCTCCACTCAGTGTTCTAACTGTCACGACTCTCCACTCAGTGTTCTAACTGTCACGACTCTCCACTCAGTGTTCTAACTGTCACGACTCTCCACTCAGTGTTCTAACTGTCACTACTCTCCACTCAGTGTTCTAACTGTCACGACTCTCCACTCAGTGTTCTAACTGTCACTACTCTCCACTCAGTGTTCTAACTGTCACGACTCTCCACTCAGTGTTCTAACTGTCACGACTCTCCACTCAGTGTTCTAACTGTCACGACTCTCCACTCAGTGTTCTAACTGTCACGACTCTCCACTCAGTGTTCTAACTGTCACGACTCTCCACTCAGTGTTCTAACTGTCACGACTCTCCACTCAGTGTTCTAACTGTCACGACTCTCCACTCAGTGTTCTAACTGTCACTACTCTCCACTCAGTGTTCTAACTGTCACGACTCTCCACTCAGTGTTCTAACTGTCACGACTCTCCACTCAGTGTTCTAACTGTCACGACTCTCCACTCAGTGTTCTAACTGTCACTACTCTCCACTCAGTGTTCTAACTGTCACGACTCTCCACTCAGTGTTCTAACTGTCACGACTCTCCACTCAGTGTTCTAACTGTCACGACTCTCCACTCAGTGTTCTAACTGTCACGACTCTCCACTCAGTGTTCTAACTGTCACGACTCTCCACTCAGTGTTCTAACTGTCACTACTCTCCACTCAGTGTTCTAACTGTCACGACTCTCCACTCAGTGTTCTAACTGTCACTACTCTCCACTCAGTGTTCTAACTGTCACGACTCTCCACTCAGTGTTCTAACTGTCACGACTCTCCACTCAGTGTTCTAACTGTCACGACTCTCCACTCAGTGTTCTAACTGTCACGACTCTCCACTCAGTGTTCTAACTGTCACGACTCTCCACTCAGTGTTCTAACTGTCACTACTCTCCACTCAGTGTTCTAACTGTCACGACTCTCCACTCAGTGTTCTAACGACTCTCCACTCAGTGTTCTAACTGTCACGACTCTCCACTCAGTGTTCTAACTGTCACTACTCTCCACTCAGTGTTCTAACTGTCACGACTCTCCACTCAGTGTTCTAACTGTCACGACTCTCCACTCAGTGTTCTAACTGTCACGACTCTCCACTCAGTGTTCTAACTGTCACGACTCTCCACTCAGTGTTCTAACTGTCACGACTCTCCACTCAGTGTTCTAACTGTCACGACTCTCCACTCAGTGTTCTAACTGTCACTACTCTCCACTCAGTGTTCTAACTGTCACGACTCTCCACTCAGTGTTCTAACTGTCACGACTCTCCACTCAGTGTTCTAACTGTCACTACTCTCCACTCAGTGTTCTAACTGTCACGACTCTCCACTCAGTGTTCTAACTGTCACTACTCTCCACTCAGTGTTCTAACTGTCACGACTCTCCACTCAGTGTTCTAACTGTCACGACTCTCCACTCAGTGTTCTAACTGTCACGACTCTCCACTCAGTGTTCTAACTGTCACGACTCTCCACTCAGTGTTCTAACTGTCACGACTCTCCACTCAGTGTTCTAACTGTCACGACTCTCCACTCAGTGTTCTAACTGTCACGACTCTCCACTCAGTGTTCTAACTGTCACTACTCTCCACTCAGTGTTCTAACTGTCACGACTCTCCACTCAGTGTTCTAACTGTCACTACTCTCCACTCAGTGTTCTAACTGTCACGACTCTCCACTCAGTGTTCTAACTGTCACGACTCTCCACTCAGTGTTCTAACTGTCACGACTCTCCACTCAGTGTTCTAACTGTCACGACTCTCCACTCAGTGTTCTAACTGTCACTACTCTCCACTCAGTGTTCTAACTGTCACTACTCTCCACTCAGTGTTCTAACTGTCACTACTCTCCACTCAGTGTTCTAACTGTCACTACTCTCCACTCAGTGTTCTAACTGTCACGACTCTCCACTCAGTGTTCTAACTGTCACGACTCTCCACTCAGTGTTCTAACTGTCACGACTCTCCACTCAGTGTTCTAACTGTCACGACTCTCCACTCAGTGTTCTAACTGTCACGACTCTCCACTCAGTGTTCTAACTGTCACGACTCTCCACTCAGTGTTCTAACTGTCACGACTCTCCACTCAGTGTTCTAACTGTCACGACTCTCCACTCAGTGTTCTAACTGTCACGACTCTCCACTCAGTGTTCTAACTGTCACTACTCTCCACTCAGTGTTCTAACTGTCACGACTCTCCACTCAGTGTTCTAACTGTCACTACTCTCCACTCAGTGTTCTAACTGTCACGACTCTCCACTCAGTGTTCTAACTGTCACTACTCTCCACTCAGTGTTCTAACTGTCACGACTCTCCACTCAGTGTTCTAACTGTCACTACTCTCCACTCAGTGTTCTAACTGTCACGACTCTCCACTCAGTGTTCTAACTGTCACGACTCTCCACTCAGTGTTCTAACTGTCACGACTCTCCACTCAGTGTTCTAACTGTCACTACTCTCCACTCAGTGTTCTAACTGTCACGACTCTCCACTCAGTGTTCTAACTGTCACTACTCTCCACTCAGTGTTCTAACTGTCACTACTCTCCACTC
Source organism: Oncorhynchus kisutch (assembly GCF_002021735.2). Lineage (NCBI taxonomy): Eukaryota > Metazoa > Chordata > Actinopteri > Salmoniformes > Salmonidae > Oncorhynchus > Oncorhynchus kisutch. The sequence goes on along the minus strand of NC_034179.2, from coordinate 6,144,869 downwards.
AGTGTTCTAACTGTCACGACTCTCCACTCAGTGTTCTAACTGTCACTACTCTCCACTCAGTGTTCTAACTGTCACTACTCTCCACTCAGTGTTCTAACTGTCACTACTCTCCACTCAGTGTTCTAACTGTCACTACTCTCCACTCAGTGTTCTAACTGTCACGACTCTCCACTCAGTGTTCTAACTGTCACTACTCTCCACTCAGTGTTCTAACTGTCACGACTCTCCACTCAGTGTTCTAACTGTCACGACTCTCCACTCAGTGTTCTAACTGTCACTACTCTCCACTCAGTGTTCTAACTGTCACGACTCTCCACTCAGTGTTCTAACTGTCACTACTCTCCACTCAGTGTTCTAACTGTCACTACTCTCCACTCAGTGTTCTAACTGTCACGACTCTCCACTCAGTGTTCTAACTGTCACGACTCTCCACTCAGTGTTCTAACTGTCACGACGAACTGTCACGACTCTCCACTCAGTGTTCTAACTGTCACTACTCTCCACTCAGTGTTCTAACTGTCACTACTCTCCACTCAGTGTTCTAACTGTCACTACTCTCCACTCAGTGTTCTAACTGTCACGACTCTCCACTCAGTGTTCTAACTGTCACGACTCTCCACTCAGTGTTCTAACTGTCACGACTCTCCACTCAGTGTTCTAACTGTCACGACTCTCCACTCAGTGTTCTAACTGTCACGACTCTCCACTCAGTGTTCTAACTGTCACGACTCTCCACTCAGTGTTCTAACTGTCACTACTCTCCACTCAGTGTTCTAACTGTCACTACTCTCCACTCAGTGTTCTAACTGTCACTACTCTCCACTCAGTGTTCTAACTGTCACTACTCTCCACTCAGTGTTCTAACTGTCACGACTCTCCACTCAGTGTTCTAACTGTCACTACTCTCCACTCAGTGTTCTAACTGTCACTACTCTCCACTCAGTGTTCTAACTGTCACACTCTCCACTCAGTGTTGCTAACTGTCACTACTCTCGCACTCAGTGTTCTAACTGTCACGACTCTCCACTCAGTGTTCTGACTGTCACGACCTCCACGTCAGGTGTTCTGACTGTCACTACTCTCCACTCAGTGTTCTACTGTCACTACTCTCCACTCAGTGTTCTACTGTCACTACTCCTCCACGCAGTGTTCTAACTGTCACTACTCTCCACTCGTGTTCTAACTGTCACTACTCTCCACTCAGTGTTCTAACTGGTCACTACTCTCCACTCAGTGTGCTACTGTCACGACTCTCCACTCAGTGTTACTAACTGTCACACTCTCCACCTCAGTGTTCTAACTGTCAAGAGACTGTCACACTCTCCACTCAGTGTTCTGACTGTCACTACTCTCCACTCAGTGTTCTAACTGTCACGACTCTCCACTCAGTGTTCTAACTGTCACTACTCTCCACTCAGTGTTCTAACTGTCACGACTCTCCACTCAGTGTTCTAACTGTCACGACTCTCCACTCAGTGTTCTAACTGTCACGACTCTCCACTCAGTGTTCTAACTGTCACTACTCTCCACTCAGTGTTCTAACTGTCAATACTCTCCACTCAGTGTTCTAACTGTCACTACTCTCCACTCAGTGTTCTAACTGTCACTACTCTCCACTCAGTGTTCTAACTGTCACTACTCTCCACTCAGTGTTCTAACTGTCACGACTCTCCACTCAGTGTTCTAACTGTCACGACTCTCCACTCAGTGTTCTAACTGTCACTACTCTCCACTCAGTGTTCTAACTGTCACGACTCTCCACTCAGTGTTCTAACTGTCACGACTCTCCACTCAGTGTTCTAACTGTCACGACTCTCCACTCAGTGTTCTAACTGTCACTACTCTCCACTCAGTGTTCTAACTGTCACGACTCTCCACTCAGTGTTCTAACTGTCACGACTCTCCACTCAGTGTTCTAACTGTCACTACTCTCCACTCAGTGTTCTAACTGTCACGACTCTCCACTCAGTGTTCTAACTGTCACTACTCTCCACTCAGTGTTCTAACTGTCACGACTCTCCACTCAGTGTTCTAACTGTCACTACTCTCCACTCAGTGTTCTAACTGTCACGACTCTCCACTCAGTGTTCTAACTGTCACTACTCTCCACTCAGTGTTCTAACTGTCACGACTCTCCACTCAGTGTTCTAACTGTCACGACTCTCCACTCAGTGTTCTAACTGTCACGACTCTCCACTCAGTGTTCTAACTGTCACTACTCTCCACTCAGTGTTCTAACTGTCACGACTCTCCACTCAGTGTTCTAACTGTCACTACTCTCCACTCAGTGTTCTAACTGTCACTACTCTCCACTCAGTGTTCTAACTGTCACGACTCTCCACTCAGTGTTCTAACTGTCACGACTCTCCACTCAGTGTTCTAACTGTCCACTACTCTCCACTCAGTGTTCTAAACTGTCAATACTCTCGCACTCAGTGTTCTAACTGTCACTACTCTCCACTCAGTGTTGTAACTGTTATTACTCTCCACTCAGTGTTCTAACTGTCACTACTCTCCACTCAGTGTTATAACTGTTACGACTCTCCACTCAGTGTTCTAACTGTCACTACTCTCCACTCAGTGTTCTAACTGTCACGACTCTCCACTCAGTGTTCTAACTGTCACGACTCTCCACTCAGTGTTCTAACTGTCACGACTCTCCACTCAGTGTTCTACTGTCACTACTCCTCCACTCATTTGTTCTAACTGTCACACTCTCCACTCAGTGTTCTAAACTGTCACGACTCTTCACTCAGTGTTCTAACTGTCACTACTCTCCACTCAGTGTTCTAACTGTCACGACTCTCCACTCAGTGTTCTAACTGTCACTACTCTCCCACTCAGTGTTGTAACTGTCATGACTCTCCACTCAGTGTTCTAACTGTCAGTACTCTCCACTCAGTGTTCTAACTGTTACGACTCTCCACTCAGTGTTCTAACTGTCACTACTCTCCACTCAGTGTTCTAACTGTCACGACTCTCCACTCAGTGTTCTAACTGTCACGACTCTCCACTCAGTGTTCTAACTGTCACGACTCTCCACTCAGTGTTCTAACTGTCACTACTCTCCACTCAGTGTTCTAACCTGTCACGACTCTCCACTCAGTGTTCTAACTGTCACTACTCTCCACTCAGTGTTCTAACTGTCAATACTCTCCACTCAGTGTTCTAACTGTCACGACTCTCCACTCAGTGTCTAACTGTCACTACTCTCCACTCAGTGTTCTAACTGTCACTACTCTCCACTCAGTGTTCTAACTGTCACTACTCTCCACTCAGTGTTCTGACTGTCACTACTCTCCACTCAGGGTTCTAACTGTCACGACTCTCCACTCAGTGTTCTGACTGTCACTACTCTCCACTCAGTGTTCTGACTGTCACGACTCTCCACTCAGTGTTCTGCTGTCACGACTCTCCACTCAGTGTTCTGACTGTCACACTCTCCACTCAGTGTTCTAACTGTCACGACTCTCCACTCAGTGTTCTGACTGTCACTACTCTCCCACTCAGTGTTCTAACTGTCACTACTCTCCACTCAGTGTTCTAACTGTCACGACTCTCCACTCAGTGTTCTAACTGTCACGACTCTCCACTCAGTGTTCTAACTGTCACGACGAACTGTCACGACTCCCCACTCAGTGTTCTGACTGTCACTACTCTCCACTCAGTGTTCTAACTGTCACTACTCTCCACTCAGTGTTCTAACTGTCATGACTCTCCACTCAGTGTTCTAACTGTCACGACTCTCCACTCAGTGTTCTAACTGTCACGACTCTCCACTCAGTGTTCTAACTATCACGACTCTCCACTCAGTGTTCTAACTGCCACGACTCTCCACTCAGTGTTCTAACTGTCACGACTCTCCACTCAGTGTTCTGACTGTCACGACTCTCCACTCAGTGTTCTGACTGTCACGACTCTCCACTCAGTGGTATAACTGTTACGACTCTCCACTCAGTGTTCTAACTGTCACTACTCTCCACTCAGTGTTCTAATTGTCACGACTCTCCACTCAGTGTTCTAACTGTCACGACTCTCCACTCAGTGTTCTACTGTCACTACTCTCCACTCAGTGTTCTAACTGTCACGACTCTCCACTCAGTGTTCTAACTGTCACTACTCTCCACTCAGTGTTGTAACTGTCACGACTCTCCACTCAGTGTTCTAACTGTCACTACTCTCCACTCAGTGTTCTACTGTCACGACTCTCCACTCAGTTTTCTAACTGTCACTACTCTCCACTCAGTGTTCTAACTGTCACTACTCTCCACTCAGTGTTCTAACTGTCACTACTCTCCACTCAGTGTTCTGACTGTCACTACTCTCCACTCAGTGTTCTAACTGTCACGACTCTCCACTCAGTGTTCTGACTGTCACTACTCTCCACTCAGTGTTCTGACTGTCACGACTCTCCACTCAGTGTTCTGACTGTCACGACTCTCCACTCAGTGTTCTGACTGTCACTACTCTCCACTCAGTGTTCTAACTGTCACGACTCTCCACTCAGTGTTCTGACTGTCACTACTCTCCACTCAGTGTTCTAACTGTCACTACTCTCCACTCAGTGTTCTAACTGTCACGACTCTCCACTCAGTGTTCTAACTGTCACGACTCTCCACTCAGTGTTCTAACTGTCACGACGAACTGTCACGACTCCCCACTCAGTGTTCTGACTGTCACTACTCTCCACTCAGTGTTCTAACTGTCACTACTCTCCACTCAGTGTTCTAACTGTCATGACTCTCCACTCAGTGTTCTAAACTGTCACGACTCTCCACTCAGTGTTCTAACTGTCACGACTCTCCACTCAGTGTTCTAACTATCACGACTCTCCACTCAGTGTTCTAACTGCCACGACTCTCCACTCAGTGTTCTAACTGTCACGACTCTCCACTCAGTGTTCTGACTGTCACGACTCTCCACTCAGTGTTCTGACTGTCACGACTCTCCACTCAGTGGTATAACTGTTACGACTCTCCACTCAGTGTTCTAACTGTCACTACTCTCCACTCAGTGTTCTAATTGTCACGACTCTCCACTCAGTGTTCTAACTGTCACGACTCTCCACTCAGTGTTCTACTGTCACTACTCTCCACTCAGTGTTCTAACTGTCACGACTCTCCACTCAGTGTTCTAACTGTCACTACTCTCCACTCAGTGTTGTAACTGTCACGACTCTCCACTCAGTGTTCTAACTGTCACTACTCTCCACTCAGTGTTCTACTGTCACGACTCTCCACTCAGTGTTCTGACTGTCACGACTCTCCACTCAGTGTTCTGACTGTCACTACTCTCCACTCAGTGTTCTAACTGTCACGACTCTCCACTCAGTGTTCTGACTGTCACTACTCTCCACTCAGTGTTCTAACTGTCACTACTCTCCACTCAGTGTTCTAACTGTCACGACTCTCCACTCAGTGTTCTAACTGTCACGACTCTCCACTCAGTGTTCTAACTGTCACGACGAACTGTCACGACTCCCCACTCAGTGTTCTGACTGTCACTACTCTCCACTCAGTGTTCTAACTGTCACTACTCTCCACTCAGTGTTCTAACTGTCATGACTCTCCACTCAGTGTTCTAACTGTCACGACTCTCCACTCAGTGTTCTAACTGTCACGACTCTCCACTCAGTGTTCTAACTATCACGACTCTCCACTCAGTGTTCTAACTGCCACGACTCTCCACTCAGTGTTCTAACTGTCACGACTCTCCACTCAGTGTTCTGACTGTCACGACTCTCCACTCAGTGTTCTGACTGTCACGACTCTCCACTCAGTGGTATAACTGTTACGACTCTCCACTCAGTGTTCTAACTGTCACTACTCTCCACTCAGTGTTCTAATTGTCACGACTCTCCACTCAGTGTTCTAACTGTCACGACTCTCCACTCAGTGTTCTACTGTCACTACTCTCCACTCAGTGTTCTAACTGTCACGACTCTCCACTCAGTGTTCTAACTGTCACTACTCTCCACTCAGTGTTGTAACTGTCACGACTCTCCACTCAGTGTTCTAACTGTCACTACTCTCCACTCAGTGTTCTACTGTCACGACTCTCCACTCAGTGTTCTAACTGTCACTACTCTCCACTCAGTGTTCTAACTGTCACTACTCTCCACTCAGTGTTCTAACTGTCACTACTCTCCACTCAGTGTTCTGACTGTCACTACTCTCCACTCAGTGTTCTAACTGTCACGACTCTCCACTCAGTGTTCTGACTGTCACTACTCTCCACTCAGTGTTCTGACTGTCACGACTCTCCACTCAGTGTTCTGACTGTCACGACTCTCCACTCAGTGTTCTGACTGTCACTACTCTCCACTCAGTGTTCTAACTGTCACGACTCTCCACTCAGTGTTCTGACTGTCACTACTCTCCACTCAGTGTTCTAACTGTCACTACTCTCCACTCAGTGTTCTAACTGTCACGACTCTCCACTCAGTGTTCTAACTGTCACGACTCTCCACTCAGTGTTCTAACTGTCACGACGAACTGTCACGACTCCCCACTCAGTGTTCTGACTGTCACTACTCTCCACTCAGTGTTCTAACTGTCACTACTCTCCACTCAGTGTTCTAACTGTCATGACTCTCCACTCAGTGTTCTAACTGTCACGACTCTCCACTCAGTGTTCTAACTGTCACGACTCTCCACTCAGTGTTCTAACTATCACGACTCTCCACTCAGTGTTCTAACTGCCACGACTCTCCACTCAGTGTTCTAACTGTCACGACTCTCCACTCAGTGTTCTGACTGTCACGACTCTCCACTCAGTGTTCTGACTGTCACGACTCTCCACTCAGTGGTATAACTGTTACGACTCTCCACTCAGTGTTCTAACTGTCACTACTCTCCACTCAGTGTTCTAATTGTCACGACTCTCCACTCAGTGTTTCTAACTGTCACGACTCTCCACTCAGTGTTCTACTGTCACTACTCTCCACTCAGTGTTCTAACTGTCACGACTCTCCACTCAGTGTTCTAACTGTCACTACTCTCCACTCAGTGTTGTAACTGTCACGACTCTCCACTCAGTGTTCTAACTGTCACTACTCTCCACTCAGTGTTCTACTGTCACGACTCTCCACTCAGTGTTCTGACTGTCACGACTCTCCACTCAGTGTTCTGACTGTCACTACTCTCCACTCAGTGTTCTAACTGTCACGACTCTCCACTCAGTGTTCTGACTGTCACTACTCTCCACTCAGTGTTCTAACTGTCACTACTCTCCACTCAGTGTTCTAACTGTCACGACTCTCCACTCAGTGTTCTAACTGTCACGACTCTCCACTCAGTGTTCTAACTGTCACGACGAACTGTCACGACTCCCCACTCAGTGTTCTGACTGTCACTACTCTCCACTCAGTGTTCTAACTGTCACTACTCTCCACTCAGTGTTCTAACTGTCATGACTCTCCACTCAGTGTTCTAACTGTCACGACTCTCCACTCAGTGTTCTAACTGTCACGACTCTCCACTCAGTGTTCTAACTATCACGACTCTCCACTCAGTGTTCTAACTGCCACGACTCTCCACTCAGTGTTCTAACTGTCACGACTCTCCACTCAGTGTTCTGACTGTCACGACTCTCCACTCAGTGTTCTGACTGTCACGACTCTCCACTCAGTGGTATAACTGTTACGACTCTCCACTCAGTGTTCTAACTGTCACTACTCTCCACTCAGTGTTCTAATTGTCACGACTCTCCACTCAGTGTTCTAACTGTCACGACTCTCCACTCAGTGTTCTACTGTCACTACTCTCCACTCAGTGTTCTAACTGTCACGACTCTCCACTCAGTGTTCTAACTGTCACTACTCTCCACTCAGTGTTGTAACTGTCACGACTCTCCACTCAGTGTTCTAACTGTCACTACTCTCCACTCAGTGTTCTACTGTCACGACTCTCCACTCAGTGTTCTAACTGTCACTACTCTCCACTCAGTGTTCTAACTGTCACTACTCTCCACTCAGTGTTCTAACTGTCACTACTCTCCACTCAGTGTTCTGACTGTCACTACTCTCCACTCAGTGTTCTAACTGTCACGACTCTCCACTCAGTGTTCTGACTGTCACTACTCTCCACTCAGTGTTCTGACTGTCACGACTCTCCACTCAGTGTTCTGACTGTCACTACTCTCCACTCAGTGTTCTAACTGTCACGACTCTCCACTCAGTGTTCTGACTGTCACTACTCTCCACTCAGTGTTCTAACTGTCACTACTCTCCACTCAGTGTTCTAACTGTCACGACTCTCCACTCAGTGTTCTAACTGTCACGACTCTCCACTCAGTGTTCTAACTGTCACGACGAACTGTCACGACTCCCCACTCAGTGTTCTGACTGTCACTACTCTCCACTCAGTGTTCTAACTGTCACTACTCTCCACTCAGTGTTCTAACTGTCATGACTCTCCACTCAGTGTTCTAACTGTCACGACTCTCCACTCAGTGTTCTAACTGTCACGACTCTCCACTCAGTGTTCTAACTATCACGACTCTCCACTCAGTGTTCTAACTGCCACGACTCTCCACTCAGTGTTCTAACTGTCACGACTCTCCACTCAGTGTTCTGACTGTCACGACTCTCCACTCAGTGTTCTGACTGTCACGACTCTCCACTCAGTGGTATAACTGTTACGACTCTCCACTCAGTGTTCTAACTGTCACTACTCTCCACTCAGTGTTCTAATTGTCACGACTCTCCACTCAGTGTTCTAACTGTCACGACTCTCCACTCAGTGTTCTACTGTCACTACTCTCCACTCAGTGTTCTAACTGTCACGACTCTCCACTCAGTGTTCTAACTGTCACTACTCTCCACTCAGTGTTGTAACTGTCACGACTCTCCACTCAGTGTTCTAACTGTCACTACTCTCCACTCAGTGTTCTACTGTCACGACTCTCCACTCAGTGTTCTAACTGTCACGACTCTCCACTCAGTGTTCTAACTGTCACGACTCTCCACTCAGTGTTCTAACTGTCACGACTCTCCACTCAGTGTTCTGACTGTCACGACTCTCCACTCAGTGTTCTGACTGTCAGTACTCTCCACTCAGTTTTCTAACTGTCACTACTCTCCACTCAGTGTTCTAACTGTCACTACTCTCCACTCAGTGTTCTAACTGTCACGACTCTCCACTCAGTGTTCTAACTGTCACTACTCTCCACTCAGTGTTCTGACTGTCACTACTCTCCACTCAGTTTTCTAACTGTCACTACTCTCCACTCAGTGTTCTAACTGTCACTACTCTCCACTCAGTGTTCTAACTGTCACGACTCTCCACTCGGTGTTCTAACTGTCACTACTCTCCACTCAGTGTTCTAACTGTCACGACTCTCCACTCGGTGTTCTAACTGTCACTACTCTCCACTCAGTGTTCTAACTGTCACGACTCTCCACTCAGTGTTCTAACTGTCACTACTCTCCACTCAGTGTTCTAACTGTCACAACTCTCCACTCAGTGTTCTAACTGTCACTACTCTCCACTCAGTGTTCTATTCAAAAGGTTCCACCTTCTATCACAATGTGTAACCTACTGTAACCCCACTGTACACTGCTATCACAATGTGTAACCTACTGTAACCCCACTGTACACTGCTATCACAATGTGAAACCTACTGTAACCCCACTGTACACTGCTATCACAATGTGAAACCTACTGTAACCCCACTGTTCACTGCTATCACAATGTGTAACCTACTGTAACCCCACTGTACATAACTATCACAATGCGAAACCTACTGTATGCACTGTACACTGCTATCACAATGTGAAACCTACTGTAACCCCACTGTACACTGCTATCACAATGTGAAACCTACTGTAACCCCACTGTACACTGCTATCACAATGTGAAACCTACTGTAACCTCACTGTACACTGCTATCACAATGTGAAACCTACTGTAACCCCACTGTACACTGCTATCACAATGTGAAACCTACTGTAACAGGACCAAGCCTGACCTGCTGAGGAGTGACAGACTCCATCCTAGCTGGAGGGGTGCTCTCATCTTATCTACCAACATAGACAGGGCTCTAACTCCTCTAGCTCCACAATGAAATAGGGTGCAAGCCAGGCAGCAGGCTGTTAGCCAGCCTGCCAGCATAGTGGAGTCTGCCACTAGCACAGTCAGTGTAGTCAGCTCAGCTATCACCATTTTGAGACCGTGTCTGTGCCTCGACCTAGGTTAGGTAAAACTAAACATGGCGGTGTTCGCCTTAGCAATCTCACTAGGATAAAGACCACCTCCATTCCTGTCATTACTGAAAGAGATCATGATACCTCACATCTCAAAATAGGGCTACTTAATGTTAGATCCCTTACTTCAAAGGCAATTATAGTCAATGAACTAATCACTGATCATAATCTTGATGTGATTGGCCTGACTGAAACATGGCTTAAGCCTGATGAATTTACTGTTTTAAATGAGGCCTCACCTCCTGGCTACACTAGTGACCATATCCCCCGTGCATCCCGCAAAGGCGGAGGTGTTGCTAACATTTACGATAGCAAATTTCAATTTACAAAAAGACAATGACGTTTTCGTCTTTTGAGCTTCTAGTCATGAAATCTATGCAGCCTACTCAATCACTTTTTATAGCTACTGTTTACAGGCCTCCTGGGCCATATACAGCGTTTCTCACTGAGTTCCCTGAATTCCTATCGGACCTTGTAGTCATAGCAGATAATATTCTAATCTTTGGTGACTTTAATATTCACATGGAAAAGTCCACAGACCCACTCCAAAAGGCTTTCGGGGCCATCATCGACTCAGTGGGTTTTGTCCAACATGTCTCTGGACCCACTCACTGTCACAGTCATACGCTGGACCTAGTTTTGTCCCATGGAAAAAATGTGGTGGATCTTAATGTTTTTCCTCATAATCCTGGACTATCGGACCACCATTTTATTACGTTTGCAATTGCAACAAATAATCTGCTCAGACCCCAACCAAGGAACATCAAAAGTCGTGCTATAAATTCACAGACAACACAAAGATTCCTTGATGCCCTTCCAGACTCCCTCTGCCTACCCAAGGACGCCAGAGGACAAAAATCAGTTAACCACCTAACTGAGGATCTCAATTTAACCTTGCGCAATACCCTAGATGCAGTTGCACCCCTAAAAACTAAAAAAATGTCTCATAAGAAACTAGCTCCCTGGTACACAGAAAATACCCGAGCTCTGAAGCAAGCTTCCAGAAAATTGGAACGGAAATGGCGCCACACCAAACTGGAAGTCTTCCGACTAGCTTGGCAGGACGGTACCGTGCAGTACCGTAGAGCCCTTACTGCTGCTCGATCATCCAATTTTTCTAACTTAATTGAGGAAAATAAGAACAATCCGAAATTCCTTTTTGATACTGTCACAAAGCTAACTAAAAAGCAGCATTCCCCAAGAGAGGATGACTTTCACTTTAGCAGTGATAAATTCATGAACTTCTTTGAGGAAAAGATTATGATTATTAGAAAGCAAATTACGGACTCCTCTTTAAACCTGCGTATTCCTCCAAACCTCAGTTGTCCTGAGTCTGCACAACTCTGCCAGGACCTAGGATCAAGAGAGACACTCAAGTGTTTTAGTACTATATCTCTTGACACAATGATGAAAATAATCATGGCCTCTAAACCTTCAAGCTGCATACTGGACCCTATTCCAACTAAACTACTGAAAGAGCTGCTTCCTGTGCTTGGCCCTCCTATGTTGAACATAATAAACGGCTCTCTATCCACTGGATGTGTACCAAACTCACTAAAAGTGGCAGTAATAAAGCCTCTCTTGAAAAAGCCAAACCTTGACCCAGAAAATATAAAAAACTATCGGCCTATATCGAATCTTCCATTCCTCTCAAAAATTTTAGAGAAGGCTGTTGCGCAGCAACTCACTGCCTTCCTGAAGACAAACAATGTATACGAAATGCTTCAGTCTGGTTTTAGACCCCATCATAGCACTGAGACGGCACTTGTGAAGGTGGTAAATGACATTTTAATGGCATCGGACCGAGGCTCTGCATCTGTCCTCGTGCTCCTAGACCTTAGTGCTGCTTTTGATACCATCGATCACCACATTCTTTTGGAGAGATTGGAAACCCAAATTGGTCTACACGGACATGTTCTGGCCTGGTTTAGATCTTATCTGTCGGAAAGATATCAGTTTGTCTCTGTGAATGGTTTGTCCTCTGACAAATCAACTGTAAATTTCGGTGTTCCTCAAGGTTCCGTTTTAGGACCACTATTGTTTTCACTATATATTTTACCTCTTGGGGATGTTATTCGAAAACATAATGTAAACTTTCACTGCTATGCGGATGACACACAGCTGTACATTTCAATGAAACATGTTGAAGCCCCAAAATTGCCCTCGCTAGAAGCATGTGTTTCAGACATAAGGAAGTGGATGGCTGCAAACTTTCTACTATTAAACTCTGACAAAACAGAGATGCTTGTTCTAGGTCCCAAGAAACAAAGAGATCTTCTGTTGAATCTGACAATTAATCTTAATGGTTGTACAGTCGTGTCAAATAAAACTGTGAAGGACCTCGGCGTTACTCTGGACCCTGATCTCTCTTTTGAAGAACATATAAAGACCATTTCGAGGACAGCTTTTTTCCATCTACGTAACATTGCAAAAATCAGAAACTTTCTGTCCAAAAATGATGCAGAAAAATGTATCCATGCTTTTGTCACTTCTAGGTTAGACTACTGCAATGCTCTATTTTCCGGCTACCCGGATAAAGCACTAAATAAACTTCAGTTAGTGCTAAATACGGCTGCTAGAATCCTGACTAGAACCAAAAAATTTGATCATATTACTCCAGTGCTAGCCTCTCTACACTGGCTTCCTGTCAAAGCAAGGGCTGATTTCAAGGTTTACTGCTAACCTACAAAGCATTACATGGGCTTGCTCCTACCTATCTCTCTGATTTGGTCCTGCCGTACATACCTACACGTACGCTACGGTCACAAGACGCAGGCCTCCTAATTGTCCCTAGAATTTCTAAGCAAACAGCTGGAGGCAGGGCTTTCTCCTATAGAGCTCCATTTTTAAGGAACGGTCTGCCTACCCATGTCAGAGACGCAAACTCGGTCTCAACCTTTAAGTCTTTACTGAAGACTCATCTCTTCAGTGGGTCATATGATTGAGTGTAGTCTGGCCCAGGAGTGGGAAGGTGAACGGAAAGGCTCTGGAGCAACGAACCGCCCTTGCTGTCTCTGCCTGGCCGGTTCCCCTCTTTCCACTGAGATTCTCTGCCTCTAACCCTAACCTCTCAACCCCAGGGGCTGAGTCACTGGCTTGCTGGGGCTCTCTCATGCCGTCCCTGGAGGGGGTGCGTCACCTGAGTGGGTTGATTCACTGTTGTGGTCGTCCTGCCTGGGTTGGCGCCCCCCCCTTGGGTTGTGCCGTGGCGGAGATCTTTGTGGGCTATACTCAGCCTTGTCTCAGGATGGTAAGTTGGTGGTTGAATATATCCCTCTAGTGGTGTGGGGGCTGTGCTTTGGCAAAGTGGGTGGGGTTATATCCTTCCTGTTTGGCCCTGTCCGGGGGTGTCCTCGGATGGGGCCACAGTGTCTCCTGACCCCTCCTGTCTCAGCCTCCAGTATTTATGCTGCAGTAGTTTATGTGTCGGGGGGCTGGGGTCAGTTTGTTATATCTGGAGTACTTCTCCTGTCCTATTCGGTGTCCTGTGTGAATCTAAGTGTGCGTTCTCTAATTCTCTCCTTCTCTCTTTCTTTCTCTCTCTCGGAGGACCTGAGCCCTAGGACCATGCCCCAGGACTACCTGACATGATGACTCCTTGCTGTCCCCAGTCCACCTGGCCATGCTGCTGTTCCAGTTTCAACTGACCTGAGCCCTAGGACCATGCCCCAGGACTACCTGACATGATGACTCCTTGCTGTCCCCAGTCCACCTGGCCATGCTGCTGCTCCAGTTTCAACTTCCACCTGACTGTGCTGCTGCTCCAGTTTCAACTGTTCTGCCTTATTATTATTCGACCATGCTGGTCATTTATGAACATTTGAACATCTTGGCCATGTTCTGTTATAATCTCCACCCGGCACAGCCAGAAGAGGACTGGCCACCCCACATAGCCTGGTTCCTCTCTAGGTTTCTTCCTAGGTTTTGGCCTTTCTAGGGAGTTTTTCCTAGCCACCGTGCTTCTACACCTGCATTGCTTGCTGTTTGGGGTTTTAGGCTGGGTTTCTGTACAGTACTTTGAGATATCAGCTGATGTACGAAGGGCTATATAAATACATTTGATTGATTGATTGATTGTAACCCCACTGTTCACTGCTATCACAATGTGTAACCTACTGTAACCCCACTGTACATAACTATCACAATGTGAAACCTACTGTATGCACTGTACACTGCTATCACAATGTGAAACCTACTGTATGCACTGTACTGTACTATATATACCCATGGTGCCTTGTCAGCATCATAATGGCTGATATATCTGCAGGCCTTTTTCCAGTAGTGCACAGCATTTCCATCGACCAAAGTCATTTAAACTGCTTTGTTTCACAGTACACCACTTTGCAAAATCAATCCATATAAATTCCAGCCATATGGCTAGCTACAGCACCTACAGAAAGAATGAATACCTCTTGACTTATTACACATTGTGTTGTGTTAAAGCCTGAATTCAAAATGGATTTCATATTTTTTTCTCACCCATCAAGATACAATACCAATAAAATGGCAAACTGAAAACATACATTTTTTTTTTGTGTGGAAATTCATTGAAAGTGAAATACAGAAATATCTCATTTATGTATTAAGACCCCTGAGTCAATACATGTTAGATTACAGCTGTATGAGTTTTTCTGACTAAGTAAGCATTTCACTGTTGATTTAAGTGTCTGAGAGCTTTGCACACCTAGATTGTTTATTTAATTTATCTGTTATTTTTCCAGGTAAGTTGACTGAGAACACATTCTCATTTACAGCAACGACCTGGGGAATACTTGTAAGCTGAGGATGATTAGGTGACCATGGTGGTTTTGAGGGCCAGATTGGGAATTTAGCCAGGACACCAGGGTTAACACCCCTACTCTTACAATAAGTGCCATGGGATCTTTAATGACCTCAGAGAGTCAAGACATTCGTTTAACATCCCATCCGACAGACGGTACCCTACACAGGGCAGTGTGCCCTGGGGCATTGGGATATGCTTTTAGACCAGAGGGAAGAGTGCCTCCTACTGGACCTCCAAAACCACTTCCAGCAGCATCTGGTCTCCCATCCAGGAACTGACCAGGACCAACCCTGCTTAGCTTCAGAAGCAAGCCAGCAGTGGTATGCAGGGTGGTATGCTGCTTGCACAAATATTGTAGAATATTTCCACATATTTTTGATTATGATTATAAAAGTTGGTTGTTGATCATTGCTAGACAGCCATCTTCAAGTCTAGCCATAGATTTTCAAACCGATTTAAGTCAAAACTGTAACTAGGACACTCAGGAACATTCCATGTTGTCTTGGTAAGAACATTCACTGTCTTCTTGGCGAGCAACTCCAGTGTAGATTTGTCCTTGTGTTTTAGGTTATTGTCCTGCTGAAAGGTTAATTCATCTCCCAGTGTAGATTTGTCCTTGTGTTTTAGGTTATTGTCCTGCTGAAAGGTTAATTCATCTCCCAGTGTAGATTTGGCCTTGTGTTTTAGGTTGTTGTCCTGCTGAAAGGTGAATTCATCTCCCAGTGTCTGGTGGAAAGCAGACTGAACCAGGCTTTCCTCTAGGACTTTGCTTAGCTCTATTCCTTTTCTTTTTATCCTGAAAAACTCCATAGTCCTTGCTGATGACAAGCATACCCATAACATAATGCAGCCACCACAATGCTTGACAGGGCAGTGTCCCCAATATTAAGAGTGCTACTCAGTGTGTTGGTTTTGCCCCCCAAAAAACATAATGCTTTGTATTCAAGACAAAGTTAACTTTACTATTTGACTTGCCTAGTTAAATAAAGGTTCAATAAATAAATAAATAAAAAGACTACAATATTGTTGATTTATCCTCAGTTTTCTCCTTTTACAGCCATTAAACTCTGCAACTGTTTTAAAGTCACCATCGGTATCATGGTGAAATCACAGAGCGGTTTCCTTCCTCTCCGGCAACTGAGTTAGGAAGGACATCAGTATCTTTGTAGTGACTGGGTGTTTTGACAGACCATTCAGAGTATAATTAATACCTTCACCATTCTCAAAGGGATATTCAATTTCTGCTTTTAAAATGTTTTAGCCAACTACCAATAGGTGCCCCTCTTTGCGAGGCATGAAACGCCTCACCGGTCTTTGTGGTTTAATCTGTGTTTGAAATTCACTGCTTGACTTAGGGACCTTACAGATAATTGTATGTGTGGGGGTACAGAGACGAGATAGAGAAAAATCATGTTAAACCCTATTGTTGCACACAAAGTGAGTCCATTCAACTTATTATGTGACTTGTTAAGCACATTTGTACACCTGAACATATCTAGGCTTGCCATAACAAAGCAGTTGAATACATATTGACTCAAGACATTTCAGCTTTTCATTTTGTATTAATTTGTAAAAATGTCTAAACA